>NC_064811.1:155604859-155832979 GCF_023721935.1 Panthera uncia
CGGTTGCTGGGTTTGAGCCTCGCATGGAGCTCTGTGCTGACAGCTTGGAGCCTGGAACCTGCTTCAGATTCTGTGTCTCCCTCTCTCTGCCCCTCGTCCCTCTGTGCTCTGTCTCTGTGTCTCAAAATTAACAAAAACATTTAAAGAAATTTAAATATACATATATATATATATATATATTTTTTTTTTTTGTCTGTTTTCAATTTTCCTTCATTTATCTGTTGGCCCTTTCCCTTACAGGGACACTCTACCTCTCCACAAAAGGAGACCTGGAGGGGGAGCATGGGTGGCTCAGTTGGTTAAGGGTCTGACTTCAGCACAGGTCACGACCTCCGCGTTAGTGGGTTCAAGCCCCACGTCGGGCTCTGTGCGGACGGCTCAGAGCCTGGAGCCTGCTTTGGATTCTGTCTCCCTCTTTCTCTGACCCTCCCCCACTCACGCTTTGCCTCTCTCTGTCTCTGAAAAATGAATAAAACTTAAAAAAAATTAAAAAAAAAAAAAAGGACACGTGGGCCCGAACCATTCAGGCACGTGGTACTTCTAGCAGGTCTTCTTTGTGCTCCAGAGTCCTCCCAAGGAGGTCTTTGAAAGCACCTTTCTAGAAATGTCTCCTTCCTCACACGGGACCCTGAGATGCACTGGGATTTAAATTTACTTTCATTCTGTCCTCTTTTGGTAAAACCTTTTCTCCTTGCTTGGGAATGAAATGTTGCAACGTTCTTGGACATCATGGATCCCAACAGTTTCCATAGATCATTAGCCCATCGGACCAAATTGAGTAATGAGCGCTTCAATCCTGGAATAGTATCCCCTCTGCTTTATCACCTGCCCCCCTGCCTGAAAGATTTAGGGGGAATGGAGACGCTTGGAAAAAAGGGTGGGCCAGGCGATACATTGTTTGCTTTCCTGCCTTCTCTTGGGCTAAATGCTACGCTGATGGTAACACTTGCACGATCTCCACATTCAGCCAGGTAAGTTGCACATACAAGATCTGATATTCAACTTGCAGGGAAGGAGCCTGGATCTTCCTCGCTCTTTTTTTCTCCCTGTGCATTTGCTGAAATGGGAAGTGTCATAACCAGCTTGTCTGTTTACTTTCAGCTCGTTGTTTTGGGAAGAATAAAGAGGAAACTGACTGGCATTCAGAAACAGCAGTCAGGAAAAGCACACATCTTTCTTCTTCTTATATATCAACTTGTTTAATCAGAGCATTTGTACTTTGATGTATTATTATTATTTCTCTCTATGGGAATTGATTTGTAATGTTACCTAATCAGTGTGGTTCCAATTTTAATCTCAGAGCTGAGTAATAAATATGACATTAATTTCCATAAACCATATATATTTGAAAGCTTCATTTACATAGTGAGCAATTTAGGCCTATAAATTCTAATGTGTTTCTATTCTTTTTGGGTTACTGTTTGCATAACCTTTTTATAGCTCTGGCAAACCATAACGCTGCCCACTACTGACAAATTTCTTGCTGTTGCCCAGTGCATAAAAATGTGTTTTAAGTAACTCTCTAACACTCTCTCCGTAATTTTTCTTCTTTCTCACTCACCAGTGAGGGTAATTCCCTTTTAGGAGCTGAAAAATTCCATTTATTTTCCCTACCAATTTCAGAATCTCATGGGGCAGTTTTCTCTGGGCTCGTATAGGGTTCTGGTAGAGCTGGTTCCAGGATGGCCCCATCGATCGTAGGCAGAGCAACTTGACTTTCACAGAAGCACAGACTCAGGGTGAGTAATAGCACCTTGTCTCTACGAGGCTGGCTGGAGCATGAGATCCAGGGTCACCGGGCACCCCTAGCATGGACACTGAGCACTTTTCAAGGTTTGTAAAAATGGATTGGAGATGTTAGAATGGATCATCTCATTTCATAGTAATATACACCCATGAAAGAGAGAGACGGCGAGCAGAGACAGACAGAGACAGAGTCAGAGACAGGGAGACAGACACAGAGGTAGAGAGAGAGAGACAGGGAGACAGAGAGACAGAGACAGAGACATAGGGTGTGAGAGGAGAAAATATATTCAGCTCCTGACCGTTCATCTCTAGTAATTTCTACATGCTGAAAGCTTCAAACAGTTATTATTATTATTATTATTATGATTGCTTTTTATAGACAACTACATCCAGCCTAATCTAGTAGCATCATAAGTATGGATAGCACCTTGTAGCGCACTTTTGTGTATATTATCACACTTGATCTTTACAATATTTCCATGAGGTGTTACTATATTCATGCTAAAGATAAGGAATCTAAGGACCAAGCATCTTTACTATTATATTGACACAAAGAGAATATTTATTGGGTTTATCTGGCTAAAGGAAGAACTAAAATACACACCTTTTCACACACAAATAGTCATGAAGACATTGACACCTTGTAAGAAGACCACAGTAAATATTTCCCGGGCCCCCCAGAGCCTCCTGAGCCTGGGGGCAGTTGAATTCCAGCCTAACCAGAGGCGCACTGGCTCACCCCCAACTGTGTTCTCCTGGGATTCCGCCTACATGCCTTCCCTGAATCTAGTCCAGTGGGTACTGAACCGAAACCATTAGCTACTGTTCCATCAACAAGGTGAAATAAATCAGGGGTCTCAGCTCCGAACCTAAAAACAAGAGTTTATGTCACCCTTCCTACCTCTCTGTTCAGCAGTCTTAGTGATCAGAGATTAATTGGTACACGAGAAAGGTGTTCACTGCTCTCCCTGGAACCAGGCAGACGGTTGGACGCTGGACAGACTGCTGGTTCTGTGTTGTGGCCACAGCAGAGGTGGCGCAGCTCAGAGGAGAAACAAAGGGCTTAAGGTGCAGATGCTTCAGTTCCGCCCACAGCACCACCCGCTGACTCCGTGTTTCTCCGGATGAGCTGAGGGAGGGAAGCAGGGGGTTGGAGTCAGCACACCTGGGTTACAATCCGTGCTGCCCCACTTAGCAGCAGTGGGAGACAGCGAGTGTGGCCTCAGCCTCTGCGAGGAGACCTATTGGGTATTAAGTGTGTACTAGTTTTCTACTGCTGCATAACAAATTGCCACCAATTTAATACCTGTTTATTATCTCGCAGTGTCTGCAGATCAAGAATCCTGGGGCTCCTGGGTGGCTCAGTCAGTTATGCATAGACTCTTACTTTCAGCTCAGGTCATAGTCTCACAAGCTCATGAGTTCAAGCCCTGCACAGAGCCTGTTTAGGATTCTGTCTCTCTCTTTCTCTTCCTTTCCCCTGCTCTCTCTCTCTCTCTCTCTCTCTCTCTCAAAAATAAATAAATAAACATAAAAAAAAAATCCAGACACAGAATGGTTGGAAATTCTGCTCAGGGTTTCACGGGACTGAAACCAAGGTGTTGGCGAGGACTGTGGTTTTCATCTGGCACTTACGATCTTCTTCCAAGCTGTGGGCAGAATTCATTTCCTTACAGTTGTAGCATAGGGGGTCCTCATTTTCTTGCCAGCTTTTGGTTAGGAACTGCTTTCAGCAGCTAGAAGCCGCCTGTAGTACCTCACCGTGTGGTTCCCACGGGCAGTTCGCGAGATGGATGTTTGCGTTTGTCCAGGCCAGAAGGAACACATTTCCCTGATTTCCTCTTTTGCCACCAGTCAGAGAAACGTCTGTGCTTTTAATTGGTTCCTGTGTTTAGATCATGCCCACCTATGTTGAGGCCAACTGTGCCATCCAACATAACCTTATCAAGGGAGTGAAATCTATCATATTCAGGCCCAGGATTATGCACAGCATGTACATCACCGACAGGAAATCTTGGGGACACCTTAGAATGCAACCTATCACGAAGTGATAACAGTTTATGTGAAAATCACTCAGTTCTAGGCAAATACTTGGCATTCCATAGATAGTAATTCTTCATAAGATGGGGCTAAGACTTGATAGATTTTTAAGGGTACGATAATTCTGGTAACCATTTTGTGCATTTGTCTCCCGTGAAGAGAAAACTTCCACGTAAATTACAGATTTTTTTTTTTAATCAACCATACTGCCTTACTCACCACCAAGCACGTAATACGTACTTAATGAAAACTTGTTTAAATGACATGTGGTATGGAGGATTGGATTATTTTTTCATAATAAGGAATTGTCTTGACTTTGAAGACTGTGCACCATGATTTAACACTTTATCAGGGCATCCATATACATACTTAAGGTTTTAACCAATATGCATTTGTTAACAACTCACAAATTTTTATTCACAGACTTTCCCACTGTCAGCTCTTAGACTTCTATCTACAGCTACATACTGGTCATTGCCACTAGTGTGTTACCTAAACATCCCAAATTAAACATATTGCAAATAATTTCCTCTTTTTATAAGTTCTGTCTCAATAGATGTACCACATCCTCTCCAATCTCCAAAGCCAGAGACCTGAGAATCATTCATCTCAGACTCTCCTCAATCTTAACTCCTTTATCTAATGACTAAATCATGGCAATCCTGTCTCCTGAGTACTTTATTCTTTCTTTTCTCTGTCTGTGCTAACCATGCCTTTATTTGCTACCTGTGCTTCTACAATAGTGGATTCTTTTTTTTTTTTTAACGTTTTTTTAATTTATTTTTGAGACAGGGAGAGACAGAGCATGAACAGGGGAGGGTCAGAAAGAGGGAGACACAGAATCGGAAACAGGCTCCAGGCTCTGAGCTGTCAGCACAGAACCCAATGCGGGGCTCGAACTCACGGACCGCGAGATCATGACCTGAGCCGAAGTTGGCCGCTTAACCGACTGAGCCACCCAGGCGCCCCTACAATACTGGATTCTTAATCAGATTTCCTGTTCTTGGGCTCTCCAATCCATTCTATACTCTATTGTCCAAGTTATTCTTCAAAGGTACAAATCTGATTCTGTCTCTTTCCAGTTTTCAGTGACTCTGAGTTGATGGCTAAGAAAAAATCTGGCTGTGCAGCTTCTATTTACACTGCCTGGATATACATGGATCTTCATACAGCGGGAAAAGTTTTCTGTTAAAAATATTTCTTGAAGCATAATTTACAGAGGATGAAACACAGGTATGGTATATGTTTTGATGAGTTTGGATGAATATATATATTTGTGAAGCCACCATCCAATTAAGACACAAAATACCAAAGTCATCTTTGTAGAACATAAACCATGTTATGGACTTGACATAACTCTCAAAAGTTTCCCATCACAGAATGAAATTCAATTTCCCCTCTCACTGTACAATTGCAGAAGGGGACCCTGCCCACTTCTCGAACCTTCCTCCCATGACCCAGCTCCTTCCTCACTCATACAGCTCATGCCTTGTGGTCTTTCCTAGTTGTCTCAAATATCCCAAACTCATCCCTGCCTCTGCCTAGAGCATTCTCATGGCTTTTCCACTTCCTTCCTCAGGTCTGTCAAATGCTACTTCTTCGGAGCTCTATAAACCCTTGTTTATTTTATTTTGTTTTGTTTTATTTTATTATTAATTAATTAATTAATTAATTATAAACAGTACAAATAATTTTAGATGTTTTATGTATTTTTTGAGAGTGTGATTGGGGAAGGGGCAGAGAAAGACAGGAGGACATAGGATCTGAAGCAGACTCTGTGCTGACAGGCTGACAGCAGCAAGCCTGATGCGGGGCTCAAACTCATGAAATGTGAGATCAGGAGCCAAAAGTGAGCCCACAAAAGTGTCCCACTGAGCCAAAGTGGGACAGTCAACAAACTGAGCCACCCAGGTGCCCCAATAAACTCTTGTTTAAATGACTCATGCTTTGGGGAGCTTTCTTGATCATCCTATTTATTTTTATTTTTTTAGGGGGTGAGGGGCAGAGAGAGAAGGAGTGAGAATCCACACTGAGCATGGAACCCGGCCTGGGGCTCCATCCCACAACCCTGGGTTCATGGCCTGAGCTGAAATCAAGAGTTGGACGCTCAACCAACTGAGCCACCCAGGGGCCCTGGTTGATCATCCCATTTAAAACAGCATCCCCCTCTCAGGCCTTCCTCTTACAGGTACCACCATCTGACACAACTATATACATGTGTTTGTTGATGCATTTACACTGAAACGTAAAAGGACTCTGGATGTCTTGTTGACTGCCATATTGCCAGTGTTTCAAATGGTGTCTGAGAACAGGCTCTCAATTAATATTTGTGAACGGAGGGGATGGAATCTAAAGTCTACAATGTGATATGATCTGGCCCTTGCCTTATTTCTAGCTTATGTTTTCCATGTCCCACAAGCTTCAGTCAGTTTTAACTACTTTCAGTCCCCTAAGGACGCCAGATTCCCCTTCACCCTTGAGCACATATCCTTACTGTCCCCGGGGTGTCGCTTCCTTTTTTGTACCTTTCAAGTGCTGTCCTTTCTCATTTTGAGTTTCTTCCTCTGAGAAGCTCCCTACTCCATGCTTCCTCCTTCACATGCCTTTTCTCCTTTGGAGAGCTCCTAGCATGTCCAGAAAACAGTTATATTTCAGCAGTATTTTCCTGCCAATTCTTGGATCCTTTGAGGATTGATATTTCTTCTCATCCTCGTATCAGTAGTACTCAGCCAGCGTACTGTATGATGTGAGCACAATCATTTTTTTAATTTTTGTTAAAAAAAGATAACAGGAAATAAAAGAGGAAAGAGAGAGAAGAGGTAGGTAAGAAGAGAGAAAGAAAAAAAGAGGAAAAGCTGGAAAGGAAAAATAAAATAGATGTTTAGATAATGAAATGTAAAGATTTGAATTCAGTCCCTCAAATGCTGGGTCCAAGGACCCAGCAAAATGTTCTAGAGTTAATTCATGCTTATCTTCAGTTATAAAATCTAAGGCTTATTTACATCTAGGATTTCCAAATTTTTCTTCCTTGTTGTGTGTGTGTGTGTGTGGTGTGTGTGTGTGTAAGAGAGAAAAAGAAAGAGAGAGAGAGAGAGAGAGAAGCTTTGTTTCTGAAGAGAAAGAAGATTATATAGAAGATACATTAAGTAGTGGTTTGCATATAAACCCACAACAGGTTTATATACTAGCAAATGGTAGCATTACACATGGAACCAATTTCTTAATATTTTAATGTAATTCTTGAGGAACACATTCACAACATAGTCAAGTGTGAAAAGAGTTGTCTTAGTATGATGTATGACACCCAATAAAACCTCTGATTTGTCATTGCAGTCTGGTTCCTTCCTTGACCAATCTTTCCTTTTGAAGCTGAACAGGCCAAGACGAAGAGAGAGAGAGAGAGAGAGAGAGAGAGAGAGAGAGAGAGAGATTCAGGAGTAGTTGTATTAATCATGTTTTTTTTTTAATTTTCTATATTTTATGATGCTTGGACATCTTGGTGCCTTGCAGGCTGGGAGAGACTGCCCCTCCCCAGGGCTGGTTAATTCCAAGACAGAAAGCGACTCTCCTGGGAGCATAGTTTTCCTATGTAAACCAATTAATCCAAAGCCCACTCCTTAATACCTCCTTTATGTAACTCTCAAGGAATCAATGTTTCTCCTGCCCTTGATCACCCCAAAGTCAGGTGCTGCATAATCAGAGACCACCCTATAGCTCAGAGCCTGCTGAAATTAAACTGTCCAATCCTGAACGTGTTCAAGCTTGCTCATCCGATCTCCCCCGTTCTTTCCCTAGAAACCACAACAGAGCTCTGGAAAACAGTTTCTCCTTCGCTTTTTCTGACTCCTGGCCAAACTCTGTTTCCCCACATAGACCTGCATGGTGTGGCATATTCCCTTCTCTTGGGAACTATGAGTTATAAAGCTTCTTTAAATGGCATTGATGTCTCTGTGTCATCACCTCCGTACATTAAAGTCAGTTCTAGTAATTAAATTCCAGATACAATCACAACAATGATTCAATGTAGATAAAAATAAGAACTAGTCGAGAATCTTGAACAATTGGATTAATTCTAATCATCAGCACTCTTCATGGCCCTTTCCCCCCAAGAATTGCCTGTACTTATAATCACACTAGAAAAATCAAGAATTTCCTGTAATATTGAGCACAGTAGAACGCAAGGAGCTATGAGGAAAATAAATGGAGGAATCCTTGGGAAGCACGGCAGTACATGTTCACATCACTCTCTGGAACAATATTTGGGACAAAAATCCATTTAACTTATTCTCAACCATCACGGTTGTTTTCCCGAATCATAAAATCCCTATTATGAAATAAACCCTGACATCAACATGATTAGTATGATCAAAAACCTTAACAGCAGCATGCAGGCTTTAAATTGCAGGTTTTTTTTAGGCCACAATTATAGATTCCATGATTTCCCCTACCTACTAAGTAATTGGATATTATTTCAATGCAGCACCGATTGTTGGCAGTACTTTTTTCCATGTGTGTAAAAGAAACATAGGTTTAAAGCCATGACACAAGGTTTTGGGGAGCTCAGTGGTAATGTATTAAGCAATCATTTTGTGGATTAATTTTGGATTCAATTAAAAAGAAACCAAACCTATGTGTAGTTTCTGCTTATGAAGTTATATACTCCTATTTACGTATAACTTTATTTGAGCCTTTATATGTATGGGCACATCTCTATAATTGTTTTATTAAAATTTTTTTAATGTTTATTTATTTTTTGAGAGAGAAAGAGAAAGAGAGAAGACAGTGCACAAGCAGGGGAAGGGCAGAGAGAGAGGGAGACACAGAATCCAAAGCAGGCTCCAGGCTCTGAGCTGTCAGCACAGAGCCCGACACGGGACTCGAACTCACCAGCCATGAGATCATGACCTGAGCTGAATTCAGAGGCTTAACTGACTAGACCACCCAAGAGCCTCTAACTCTTTTTAAGTTTGTTTATTTATTTATTTTGAGAGAGACAGAGACTGCATGAATTGGGGAGGAGCAGAGAAAGAGGGAGACAGAATCCCAAGCAGGCTCCATGCTACTAGTGCAGAGCCCAGCGTGGGGCTTGAACTCACAAAATCCCAAGATCATTACCTGAATTGAAACCAAGAGTCGGACGCTTAACTGACTGAGTCACTCATGCACCCCTTGGCACATCTATAGGTACATGACTAATTCGTTCTATAATTTGGATATGTTTTTAGAGAGAGCTTTCTATTGTAAATTAAAAGCTTTGTAGTGAATCTCTCCATTTACATGGACTTATTTGGACCACATTGTATAAATTTCATAAAATAAAATAAATATTCATCAATAGCCTGTGTTAAATGGGTTGCTGCCAGAGGATACTCTCTGGGCATTAGTGTAGAGACAGAGGCTTGGAATTCAGGTCTTTGTACCTGGCTTGGTCTTATTCCTGAGGGTAAAGGAGGTTGCAGCCAATGACCAGACAAAGACAATAACAGTGCTCAGAATTTCCGTTCACAATGAAATCCATCGACTTTACCCCCCAGTTTGGATTTCAGCGTTGCCAGTATTTAATTATGAGTGAACTTGAGTCTATCACTTGACCTCTATAATCTGTATTTTCATCATCTGTAAAGGGAGAGCTTGAAATTAATGATCTTTTTCACCTGCCAACCTAACAAAAGTATAAAGTGTAAAGAGTTGCGTAACATAAAAATCTAGATTGCACATGTAAACAGAGACGGAAGGTAATAGTACCAATTACTGTGTTATTCATACACATTCATTCACTAATTCATCCACTAAGTCACTCTTTTATTGCACACACTCTTGTTAAGTGTCTATTAGATAGGAAGGAAAAATCAGATGGACTTCTTGGTTCGGGAATGACTCTCTATCTCCCTGTCAAGAGGGTCATTAAAGAAATACTGTTTTAATCTTTGCCATGGCCAGATTATTTGCTTTAAATCCTGGCTCCTCAGATAACATACATAAAGAAATTGTTGAATAACTAGTCATCTTGGTGAGATTAGAAAAGCTGTAACTGATGTTAAAAATCATCTTTTGAGTTTTTGTCATTCAACTTGGGAAGTGTGACCATGAAAACTAAAGAGAAGACATGTTTCACAATTTGTTTTTATGTAGAATTGGTTTTGTGGTAAAGATAGTTGAACAGTCAAATCAGATTCCAAGCTAAATGATCATTTTTGTTTTACAGTTTCAAAGACAGACTTCATTGTCAGTGGTCTGAAATGGAGATGCTCTCATAGAGGCTGTTAATATGAAGTAAGTGATCATGCTTAAAATAGTAATAATGATGACAATAATAATAAATATCCTGCTCCCTGATACACCACAGTTCAAAATCAGTTCAAAGATGCAGCCATCGAACTAATGAATAGGACGAGGAAAGAGGACTAAAAACGTCTTATTTATAGATCACAAACAGAACTTCAGGAGCCCCATTCTCATTCACTGAGAGAAGATATCCCTTAGTGAACCTCTTTAATGATTAAAAATCAAAGCTGAAATAACATGACACCAACCTTGTTGCTTTGTCCATTCTTTTGGGACTCATTCTTCTATCATATTCCTTGGCTGTTTACACACACACACACACACACACACAATAAAGCAAGGTGCAAATCAAGCAGAGAGTGGCCTGACTGTTGCCCATTAACATATGACAAAGGCCTGTAACACAATGCCCAGTGGGAAGAAGTCTAAGCTAACAGACTCACTAAATATTCACTGTGCTCCAAAATCCTGATTATCAGGACAAGAGCTAGAATAGCTAATGCACAAGCAGGCTCAATTAACCCTAATTAGCTCAGAGTCAGACTACAAAAGACTTAATTAGCAGTTATTAGGTGCCGCTCAGAAACGGAGCGTAAATTATGGTTGGTAGCAAGCTGTGTTTAAGGGTCTCCTGGCTAAGTGACACCAAAAAAAAAAAAAAAAAAAAAAAAAGGAAATAAATGTTCCTCCATTGGGGATTAAGTGTAAAATAATAATACGGGTCTTGACTTAAGTTTCATTTATTCAGAGTGTATCATTGATTTAATTTTTTTCTGCATGACTCAGATGCTTTAAGAGAAGGGTTCGAAAGTTTAATTCTAATGGTGTGATGGCTATGCTCTACCATGAAGAGGCTGGGACCAGCTCTGATTGGTCCAAACTTGACTCCTGGCTGCTCATGAAACTGGCAACCTTTCAGTCAGCACAAACTCTCCTCCTTTTTTCCTTGTCTCATTTATTCACCAACACATTTCCAACAGGAGCTGAAAGTTAAGGACCCCTCTGACATTACAGTAAAATTATTTTCATCAAAAATACATAGTGACCAGAGTAAGATTTAAAAAAAAAAAAAAAAAAAAACAGACGTAGGGGCTCCTGGGTGGCTCAAGGGGTTGAGCGTCGGACTCTTCATTGTTGCTCAGGTCATTAACCCAGGTCCTGGGATCGGGCCCTGCTAGGAACAGAGTATGATTAAGATTCTCTCTTCCCCTCTCCCCTGCTTGTGCTCTCTCTCTCTATCTCAAACTAAAAAAGAAAAAAAGAGGTAAAGGAATATAATATACCCCTCCCCACCAGTCTTGTTCTCTCCCTGTCTCCCTTTTTTTTTAGAATAAACATGACTGTCAGAGAGGTAGAAAATTATAATATTTTTCTTACGTTTTATAATATCTTGCACAAAATATGGGCTTGACATGAGTGAGGCCAGGAATTTGTTTTAGAACACTATAGGATTCTTATATTTAATGCATATTTGATTATCTTTATTTAACATGACTATAAATGTTACGGCTCATTAAACTATTCAGCCTTGTCATAAATTACTTCATAGAAGAATGCTGTTTATAGGTGTATGTAAACCCAGAAAAGCTGTATTTTAAGAGTCTACTTTAACCAACCATTAATTTCATGCAGTAACTGGTTTCCTCTTAAAAAGAAATAATGCCAAAGGACCACTTAGGAAGAATGGAGGTGTATTAGTTTTCTATTGCTGTGTAACAAATTACCACAAACTGAATATCTTAAAGCAATGCCCCTTTATTAGCTCACAGTTCTGTATGTCAGAAGCCCAGGCTGATTTGGCTGAACTCTTGGAAGGTCAAAATCAAAGTCAGACTGAGCTTTTACCTGCAGACTGTTAAAAAAGAATCTTTTTCCAACATCATTCCGGTTGTTTCCGGAATCCAGGTGCTTGTGGCTATAGGTCTGGTGCCTTGGTTTCCTTTCAGACTGTTAGGCAAGGCTGTTCTTTGCTCCCAGAGGCCTCCGTCCTGACCCCCTGACATTCCTTCTTGTTTGGTTCCTACTATCTACAATTTAGCAACATTACACTAAGTCCTTCTCACACTTTGAAAGTCTCTGATTTCTCCTTCTGCTCCTAGCTAGAGAAAACTCACTGCTTTTAAAAGTCCCATGACAGGGGTGCCTGGGTGGCTCAGTTGGTAAAGTGTCCGACCTCAACTCAGGTCATGATCTCACAGTTCATAGGTCGACTTTGGCTCAGATTATGATCTCACAGTTCATGGGTCAGGCTCTGTGCTGACAGCTCAAAGCCTGGAACCTGCTTCAGTTTCTGTGTCTCTCTCCCTCTCTGCCTCTCCCCTGCTCACCCTCTGTCTCTCTCTCTCTTGAAAAATAAATTAATTAATTAAAACAAAGTCCCATGAGATTAGATTGGGCCCACTTAAATGATCCCCCTTTGGATTAATTCAAGGTGAACTGATTAGCATCTTTAATTTTCTCTCAAAATCCTTTTTGCCAGGTAGCATAACTTAATCAGAGGCAAATATCTCACTAGATTCATAGGAATTAGGGCTCAACCTTCCCTGCATCCACACCCAGGCCCCCACGAGGAGCAGAGGGTGGCAATGGTGCAGATGCAGGAGAGAGAAGCCAGCACGGTACCCAAGTGCCAAGGGGTGGGAAAGAAGGAGACTGAGCACATATCCTAGAGACTTCAGGGACAGTGGGAGGGGGTACTGCATGTGGGCTGGGTCTCCAGGCCTCCAGAACATTCTCCATTGTTCTGTCCCACTGGTCTTTAGAATCAAAGATAAGATTATGAAGAATTTTAAGATGACAATTGCAGAATATTAAACCCCAGTGGGGGGGGGTCTTCCTTCTGAACACTAGGAGGTTATGCTAACCACATATGCAGGAAGCTGGCCCCGGAAATAAGCAATATATAAGTGTTTGCTGTTATTTTTTTAGTGATAGTAGGAGTATTTTGCAGGTATCAGACACTTAAGTAGACAAAATACTTAGTTGTTTCAAGATACTTGTCTAATTATTATTTTGTACAAATGTACCTATGAAATCAGGCCTGATATAGAGGCATCTTATATTCAATGAGGCTACTCCAAAGGACTGTCTACAAGAACTCCAAACCATTGATTTAAAGTATTTCTGCTCATGGAGGAAGCGGTATTGACGTTTTATACAGAATATGCAAAGCTCCCTTCTTTATTTACTTTTTCTGTTGTTCTGGGTATGGTCCTAACCCCCCAAGCCTAACATCTGGCTTGTTTCACCATCACCGAATTAATTAAAAAATAAATCAACTTGAACTTACATTCACTTTAGGTCTTTCTTTTTTCTTTCTTTCTTTTTTTTTTTTTAGCTTATCACACAATTCATTTCAAATTTTATTCTATTAAGAATAAGTTATGAAAATTGCACACAGTTTTCCCCTTCTTTTCTTCCTTTTCTGTCAAAACTACTGTAGATGGTATGAGCTTAATCCCAAGGAAACTAATAAAGTGAATTGTTCACACAATTACATATTATTTTCCTGTTATGTACAATTCTCTCTGGGCGCCCAATGCTCAGTGATTGACTGATCTATGAAACCAGAATCCTGTCTGATTTTAAGCTTTGAGTATTCCACCACCTCTAAAATTTTTGACAAGTCTGTTTAAAGAATGGTGTGATTCAATCATAAGACCGCTCAAAAAAACTGCAACATATGCTTTGTTCTGTGTGGGGAAAATTTTTCCATCATCCACCAAAGGAGGAAGAGAGAATAAAACACAATAGAATTTTATCAGAGTGGTAAACTGAAGCAAAGATGATACATACTGGAGAGAGATGGACCTGGGCTCTTGGCTAATATAAAATGAGGAATCAGAGGGCAACAGTGACTGCAGACAGTGGGTCTAATTATCTCCAGAGGGGGGCATTAAGATGTTCTGACTCCAGCTGTCAAGCAGCCGTAAACTTCTCCAGGCTAGTGTTTTGAGTTTTCAGAGTGCAACACCAGACCTCAATTTCACTAAAAGACCAGAGTGTCAATGCAGAGCCAAGCCAATCCCAGTCTTCAGTGCTGGGAGAATTGCTTACACAAATCTTGTTACCTTGCCAGATGCATGGCTTGGCTCTAAAACCTGAAATACTTGTAGTGGTACCTTTGAGACTTCCAAACAGTAAGCAGGTTCTGGTTCTAATACTTGTGAGATGGTTGATCAACACCATTGAATTTGATTCTAACATTTATCGAGCACTTTATATGGGAAAGACATTATGTTGAGGAGACAGCATCATGTGGTAATTCACAGGGGACTTTTCCACTTGTGTTACCTGGGACAAGTAACCTAATCTCTCTACGCAAGGTATTTTCCATGTGTTTTATGGCAAGAATAATGATCTAGATAGAGATGGTCTTATTTTGTGTTTCCTTGGACGCAGTCTCCCAAATAAAGATTGAGTACAAATAGTTTACTTGCAAGATGACCTCAGATGGTAAGGGAGCAAGGGAGGAAGGGAAGAAAAGACAATCAATGAAAGATAGGCTAAGAAGCAAGTTATCATTGTGGTACCTGAAGCAAAGACAGACTCTCAAAGGATGGTTCATGGCTGACCAGTGTCAGCATCACCCAGGCACTGGTGAGACATACAAATTCTTGGGGCACCTGGGTGGCTTGGTTGGATAAGTGTCCAACTCTTGGATTTGGCTCAGGTCATGATGTGGTGGTTTCATGGGTTTGAGCCCAGCATCAAGCTCTGTGCTGACAGTGCAGAGCCTGCTTGGGATTCTCTCTTTCTCCCTCTCTCTCTGCCGCTCACACTGTCTCTGACTCTCAAAATAGATAAATAAACTTAAAAACCAATAAAAGAAAAAAATGCAAACTCTCAGGTCCCACTCCAAATCTACTGAATCAAAAGATCTGCATGTGGGACCAGCAACCTGGTCTAACAAAGCCTGTCGGTGATTTTGATGCTCCCTCAAGTTAGGGAACTGTGGCAGCAGATGGATGGAGGACAACTGTCTCAGAGTTATTTTATCTGGGGGTGGGTAGAAGGTAGCTGGGAAATTTATATACCAGTTCCCATCAGTTATTACTGAGGACTGTTGGGGAAGAGGGTTTTGGAAATAAATAGTGATTCTCTGGCACTTTCACCTGTAGTACCAGTGGGCTGAGTGGATTCTGGAGCAAACTCTTGACAACTAGATGCTGATTCTGGCATCTAGAGGTCCTAGGAGGATGAAATTTCCAAGCCCAAGAACATATGGGTGGGACACCAATAGCTATTGTCATGGTGTCTTAAGGACTGAGAAAATGCACTAAAGGGCACAAAACAGTGCCCATCACCAACACCCATGTACATTAAAATCTTTGGGTAGGTAATCCAAGATTAACAAACTATCATCCCTGCCCTCAGAGAATAGACAGTTTACAAAGGGAGCTAGGATGCAGACTCATAAGTAGAGTGTAAGGCAAGATGCAATAAACATCAGAAGTGATTGAGGGGTGGGAGGGGAAGGCATAACCTGATTTGAGGAGGAAAAAAAGATGCACCTACCTCCGTGGTATCTGAGACAGAAGGGGTAGACTGGCAGGCTGAGATGAAACAAGAGGGGTGATTGAAGTGTGGAGAGCACAGACAGCTGTATCAGCTGCCCATCATCACTGGAATTCAAGTGTCTATTACATTGGGATGCCTGAGCTGTGTGTATTCGTTAACAAAATGGGGGTAACTTCCATGACTAACAAATTTGAAATGTATGGGTGCTAAAGTTGAGTATATCTTGGCCATGTCCAATCTCCGACAATCTCACCAGTGATTTTATGGGAAAGAATTAAGGTTTAAAGGTTTGAAAAACACAAGGTAAGATGTTTCAGGCAGCGGCACAAATGAGCTGCTTTCCTGAGACTTGATGGAAATAAGAAAGGACTGAGTTAATTTTTTTCAGTAGCGTTATTACCATTACTACATAACTTTTGTAGTCCTAGGAGGCACTGTCAATATGTACCATGCAAATTTTGCACATATAAGTTGAAAAAAAAATCAGTTCTGAGGAGGAGGGTGGGATAGAGAGAAGAGATAAGTTGAGTAGAACAAATCCTGTATTTTTGAGGATTTTGTAACTAGAATCTCAGAGCTCATAGCAAAATGTATCCCCCTACTCTGCTCCCCTACATCATAGATTTCCTTGGTGCCCACCCCTTCTAAAGCCACTGCTATGGACTGAATGCTTGTGGCCCCCTGCCAAATGCAATTATTGAAGCCCTAATCCCCCAGCGTGAAGGTTTTTGGAGGGGGGGGAGTTGTGGGGGGAGTTGGGACGTGAGGATGGAGACCTCATAAATGGGATTAGTTCTCTCATAGGAGGTTTGCACCTATGCAAGGCTTGCATTCAGACCAGAAAAAGGATTCTCACCAGACAGCAAATCTACTGGCACCTTGATCTTGGACTTCTCAGTTGCCAGTAGTGAGAAATAAATGTTTGTTATTTAAGCCTCAGTCGATGGTATTTTGCTCTAGCAGCTCAAGCAGACTGACACAGCCATCAGCGTCTTAGGGTTTCAATTCTTCTTCATACGTACTAACTGTATTTGCCTCCCTGATGCCTCCCTCTCTTTTCCCATCTGTAGCCTCAGTGGAAAAATGGTCCATAATTAAGCATATATTGGAGTTCTCCTACTTTTTAATGAAGAGTGCTTCTTTTTCTTAATTTCCTTTTTTCCTTTTCCTGAATCCTTCAGAATACTAGTGAAAATAGTCTGGAGAGAGGAAAGAAGAGATACTAATGAGGTGCTTAAGGAAGGGGGAACAGAAGAAGGTTTTGAGAGGAGAGAAGAAGACTTCACTGCCCATTGGGATACCCTCACCACTGTGTTTCCATCACACTGTGGAAAGCAGAGTGTGTGTGTACGTGTGTGTGTCGCACGTAATATGAAATCTATTAGTAGAATGTGGTAGAATTTGTTCAACTGTAGTTGGAGACCTCTTGAAGGATTTCCTATTTCAAAATTTTAAATGTTGAAATGTTTAGCAGAGGTGTGGCTATGTGATGCCTGAGGTATTGCACAGCACATGTCTACACTGTATTATTTCTTGGCAGGAGGCTTTCCAGCACTGTATGAAACAAATTCTCCAAATCATGGACAGATAAACATTCTTGTGTTATAAACTGAGAGACCAAGTTCTAGGAATATTTTAGAGGATGTTGCAAAACACCTTCTTCATCTCCACGCTCAAGATTAAACATTATGCCAAGATTCTTTTTTAAGTGTATATAAAGCAGGTAAATGTGAATGGTTTGGCTCACTGAGTTAATATTTTATGAAGGGTTGAATAATTGCATGTGACTTTGTAAATTATTTCACCAAAGTTTTTGCTAAGGGAGGACTTTACCACAGATAAAACATCAGGGTGTTAAGAGTATTTGTTACCTAAGTCAAGCCAAGAGGTGAGCTATGAGTAGTGAGTCTGGTGGTAATCACAGGTCTATTACAGGATTAAAATCAATGTTTTTTTTTGTTTTTTTTTTGTTTTTTTTGCAAAGAAATCAGAGTTTTTCATATATTGGGTAAAATTTGAGAATAGGGTATAGAGCTCAGCAGGAAAATCAGAGATTAAGGATAAAGCAATCAAAGTATATCAACAATCCTAGGGGCACCTGGCTGGCTCAGTTGGCGGAGTGTGTGACTCTTGATCTCAGGGTTGTGAGTTCGAGTCCCATGTTGGGTATAGAGATTACGAAAAATAAAATCTTAAGAAAGTATATATATGTGTGTGTGTGTGTGTGTGTGTGTATAAACATATATCTCAGTAATCTTGTAAGTATCTCAGTCTATAAAAAAATGCAGCATTTTTCTTTTTTTCTTTTTTTTAATTTTTTTTTTGTTTTTTTTTAAATGCAGCATTTTTCAAATGTACCATGCATTCATTCCATTTCTTCATTTGGTAAATATTTATTGAAGATGTTCTATTATACAAAAATAGACCCTGTGTAAGATACAAAAGGAAATTAATAAATGACCTTTGCCAGAGACCACCAAAATGGCAACACAGACCCCAACAAATATCAACAATCAGACAGCAATCCATGACCAGACACGGCTCTGGAAGAACTCTGGAGTCTACTCATGAATTTTTGGCAACAGAATAGAACAAAAAACCTGAGAATAACCACACAAGAAGAAGTGAGACAGCTTAATTTTGCCTGCAACATCCCATTCCCCGAGACAGCATTTCTCAGTGCAAGAGGCAACTTTTCAGCTAGGAGGAGTACCTCTTGCCAGAGAAGGAAAAACTTGGAGATCAGCCAGGTTGCCTAGCCCTTTGAGGACTAAGGTCCTGCTTTGGTTTTACCTCAACCAAATTTGCAAAGCTCAGATGTATAGAGAGACTAGTAATAAGGAAGAAAAGCAAGGGCCACCACTAGCAGAGAGGCAATGGAAATGATTGTGGTTCACAGCGATCTGTTCTGCACCCAAACCCAGCAGATTCCACCACTGAAGGAATCAAACAGACAGCACAGCCATCTTGGGCCCCATGCAGATTTCACCAGCTTCCATTCCACAGGTGTTCATGGTTGCTAATGCTAGTTGCTGAAGCCTCTCTTCACTCCCTCCCCACCCCTGTCCCTGCCAGAAACTGCCAGAGCCCAGAAACTGCAACCAGCTCAGGCCTCTGTAGCTTTGGGAATACAAGATGCCAGCCCAGACCTCTGCAGTTGACCCTCTCTGCCACATGCATGCTTAGGTCTCGCCCCTCTTGCTGTTCACAGGTATGCAACTGCTCTATCTTGTGGTGCACATACCAAGGGGGAAACTGTGTAGCTATGGGAGAACCCACCAATAGCCAGAGCCCCTGCAGCGGCTTGTGGGCCTGGATCAGACCTTGTCTTCTGTCACTGGCCTGCCCCTCCGTGTTCACCCACAGCTAGCCTCTCCAGCTGTACTTTTGCACACCACCAGCCCGACCCCATCACTTGCCTCCTCTGCAGTGCATATGCTTAGGAGGAGATTGTGTGGCTCTAGAACAGCATGCTGGCATCCAGGAATCTTAAGTCACCAATGAACCCATACTTGGCTCCAGTCCTGGAGGCCAACTGCCTGCCTTCCCTGGGCCCCACCACGATGTATGTGTCTGCTGAGTGTGCTCACACCACTGGCTCCAGCTACCAGTGCTACCTGTTCTGGTCCTGAACTTGGAGGTGCCGCTGTGGAACCCAACAGCACTTGCAGTCCTGTTAAGACCACTACCACCCCCCAATCAATACTGGCAAAGGACCACACAGTTATTGATGCCATGGGCTCAAACAGCCTGAGCCAAAGAGACATCTTACCCCCACCTCAATGCAGTGCCAGCACATGTCCCCATACTCGGTGCCCTGCACCACTAGACCCAAGGTCAGAGCAAGTTCCACTGTGCCCCCCTTGCAGGTGAAAATTTTCCCTTGTTGAAGTTAGCCCATAAAGTCTAGAAGAGGGGTCTTTTTCTTTAAATGTGCAAATCTTGGGGCCCCTGGGTGGCTCAGCCGGTTGAGCATCCGACTTCAGCCCAGGTCATGATCTCACAGTTCATGAGTTTGAGCCTGGTGTTGGGCTCTGTGCTGACAGCTTAGAGCCTGGAACCTGCTTTGGATTCTGTGTCTCCCTCTCTCTGCCCCTTCCCCGCTCATGCTCTCTCTCTGCCTCTCAAAAATGAATAAACGTTAAAAAAATTTAATGTGCAAATCTACAGGAATTACAAGGAATCAGAAACATGACTCCACCAGAGGAATATAGAAAACCTTCAGTACCTGGCCCCAAAGAAATTGAGATACAATTATTTCCTGACAAGGAATTCAAAATAATTGTTTTAAAGATGCTTAGGGAGCTAAAAGAGAACACAGATTAAAAAAAAAAAAAAAACAATATCAGGAAAGAAAATACAGGAACATAATGAGAAATTCAACAAAAATATAGAAAACATAAAAAAAGAATGAAACATGAATTTTGGAGCTGAAGAACACAATGATTGAAGTGAAGAATTCAATAGAGCTTCAATAGTAGACTTGTTCAAGCAGAAGAAAGAATCAGTGAGTGAGAAAATGGATAGATTGAAATTATGCAATCAGAAGAACAAAGAGAATGAAAAGGAACCAAGAAAGCCTGCATGACTTATGGGGCACCATTGAGAGGAACAACGTATGCATCATTGGAGTCCCAGGAGAAAAGATGAAAACAGGGATAGAAAAATCATATTTAAAGAAATAATGGCTGACCTCTTTATAAACTTGTGGAGCTACTTGAACATCCAAATTCATGAAGCTAGTAAGTGCCCCAAAGTTTCAATCCAAAATGAATTTCTCCAAGACCCACTAAAATGAAACTCTCTAAAACCAAAGACAAAGAGAGAATTTTTAAAGGATCAAGAGAAGAAAAAAAATCTCTCCTATAAAAGAACTTCCATAAGGCTTTCCATGCTTTTCTCATAGACTTTGCAGGCCCAGATAGAATGGGATGATGCATTCGAAGTGTCTAGAGGAAGGAAAATGTCATCCAATGATACTTTATCCAACAATGATGTCTTTCAGAAGTGAAGATGAGATAAAGACTTTTCCTAATAAACAAAAGTTGGGGAATTTATCACCATGGGAACTGCCTTACTAGAAATGATGAGCGGAATTCTTCAAGCTGAAATAAAAGGATGCTAGTTGGCAACATGAAAACATATGAAACTATATAAAACAATAGCAAAGTCAGGCATATGTCAGATTCTGAATACTTCATACTGTATTATGATGGTATGTTAACTACTTAACTCTAGGATAAAGGTTAAAGGTAAAATTATTAAAAGTAACTGCAGCTAAGTCTATCAACAGTAGCCAAATTATGGAAAGAGGGCAAAAGTTCATTGACTGATGAATGGATAAAGAAGACGTGGTATATATATATAGAATGGAATACTACATGTCGATCAAAAAGGATGAAATTTTGCCATTTGCAACAATGTGAGTGGAACCAGAGTGTACTATGCTAAGCGAAAAAAGTCAGAGAAAGATAAATATCCCATGATTTTACTGATATGTGGAATTTAAGAAACACAACAGATACAGGGGAAGGAAAGGAAAATATAATAAAAATAAAATAAATATAATAAAAATAAAATAAAATATAATAAAAACAGAGAGGGAGGCAAACCATAAGAGACTCTTAAATACAGAGAATAAATTGGGGGTTGCTGGAGGGGTAGGGGAGGGGCGATGGGTTAAAGGGGTGATGGGCATTAAGGAGGACACTTGTTGGGATGAGCACTGAGTGTTGTTAGTGCCAAATCACTGGGTTCTACTCCTAAAAGCAAAACTACCCTGTATGTTAACTAACTTGAATTTAAATAAATGAACTAAAAAAAATACAGCTACAACAATTTGTTAATAGATACAGAATATTAAAAAAAGTAAACTTTCAAAACTTCAAAAACATAAAAGAGAAGGAGTAAAAAGGTAGAGTTGTATGCAATTGAAGTTAAAATTGTTAACAGTGTAAACTAGACATACTTATATATAAATATAAGTATATATTGCAATGTTTTATGTGAGCCTCATGTTAACCACAAAGCAGAAACCTATGTAGATTTACAAAAGGCATAGAAAGAGAATCAAAACATAATACTATAATATCATCAATTCACAAAAGAAGGGGTGAGAGTGGAAGAAAAGAATAAGAAAATTAGAAAAAAGCCAGAAAATAACTGATAAGATGACATTAGTAAATATTTACCTATTAATAATTACTCTAACTATACATATATTGAATTGTCCAATCAAAAGATATAGAGTGGCTGGATGGATTAAAAACGAAACCAAAATAAACAAAACAAGACTTACTTCAGTTTTAAGGATGCATATAGACTCAAAGTGAGGGAAAAAGATATTCCATTCAAGTGGAAACCAAAAGATGGCAGGAGCAGCTATAATTATATCAGACAAAATAGACTTTAACAAGAGAAAAGACGGTCATTTATATAATGATAATCATTATATCATTATATCATCAGGAAAAATACAACAATCATAAAAGCATATGTACCCAACTTTCAAGTACCTAAATATATTGGGCAAATACTAATAGATCTGAAGGGATAAATAGACAAAAATACAGTAATAGTAGGGGACTTCAGCATTCCATTTCCAACAATGTATAGATCATCCAATAAGGAAACATTGGAGTTAAACTATACTTCAGAATATATGAAACTAAAAGACATAGACAGAACATTCCATACAACAGAAGCAGGATACACATTGTATTCAAGTGAAATATTTTTCAGGATTGATCATACAATAGGTATAGAACAAGTCTTAACAAATTTAAGAATATTGAAATTATACCAACTATTTATTCTGACCACAATGGCATGAAACTAGAAATTAATAACAGGAAGAAAGCTAAAAAATTCACAAACACATGGAAATTAAGCATCACACTTCTCAACACCAATGGGTCAAAAAGAAGTGAAAGGAGAAATTAAAAAAAATATTTTGGACAAACAAAAATGGAAACATAACATATCAAAAGCTATGGGATACTGGCAAAGAAGTTGTAAGAGATGATAAACACCACAAATAAGTAAAAAGATCTCAAATAGAAACCTAACTTTACACTTTAAGGAACTACACAAAGAGAATAATGTAAGCTCAGGGTTAGCAGAGGGAAAGAAATAACAAAGATCACCACAACAGAAATAAATGAAATACAGACCAGAAGAACAATAGAAAAAATTAACAAAATTAAAAAAAATTAAAAGCTGGTGTATTTAAAAGATAAAATTGTTGACTTTTAACTGTACTAAGAAAAAAAGAGAGGAGTCAAATAGAATAGATAAATAGTCAATAGAATAAATAAAAAGAAGTCATTACAACTGAAACCACAGAAATACAAAAAATCACAAGAGACTACTATCAACCAATACATACCAAAAAATTGGACAACCTAGAAGAAATGGATACATTTCTAGAAAAATACAACCTACCAAGACTGAATCATGAAGAAATAAAAAGCCTGAACAGACCAATAATAACTAGGGAGATTGAATCAGTAACCAAAAACCTTTCAACACAGAAAAGCTCAGGACCAGATGGCTTCCCTGGTGAAATTTATCAGATTTTTAAAGAGGAATCAATGTCATCCTTCTCAAACCCTTCCAAAAAAATTGAAGAAGAGGGAACATTCCCAAACTTATTTTACACTCTCATCATTATCCTGATACCAAAGTCAGCTAAGGACACTACAAGAAAACTATAGACCGATATCCCTAATGAACGCAAATGTAAAACTTCTCAGCAAAATATTAGGAAACCTGATTCAAAACACATTAGAAGGATCATGAACCATGATCAAATGAATTTATCTCTGGGATTCAAGGGTGGTTCTACATATGCAAATCAATAAATGTCATATACCACATTAATAGATTGAAGAAAAAAATCCTATGATCATCTCAATAGAAGCAGAAAAAGCATTTGACAAAATACAACACACACTCACGATAAAAATGCTCAGCAAATTGGGTATGGGAGGAACATACTTCAACACAATAAAAAGTATGTATGACACATGCACACCTACCATTATACTGAATAATGAAAGATTGAAAGCTTTTCCTCTAAGATTAGGAAGAAAGCAAGAGTGCCCCCCCTCTTGCCACGCTTACTCAACATAGGACTGGAAGTCCTAGGCGGGGCAATTACACATGAAACAGAAATAAAACTCCTCTAAATTGGAAAGGAAGATGTGAAATTGTCTCTTTGCAGATATATGATCTTATATATAGTAAATGCTAAAGACTCCATCAAAAGATGTTAGAACTAATAGATAAATTTGGTAAAGTTGCAGGATACAAAATCAACATACAGAAATAGTTGTGTTTCTTTACACGAACAATGAAATATCTGAAAAAGAAACATGGCAACCTTATTCACAGTAGCATCTAAAACAATAAAATATGGAGGAATAAATTTAACCAAGGACACAAAAGATTTGTGCACTGACATCTATATGCCTAAAGCGATCTTCAGTTTCAATGAAATCCCTATGAAATGCCAGTGGTATTATTCACGGAAATAGAAGAAAAACATCGTAAAATTTGTATTAACTCTGGATAACCAAAGCAATTCTGAAAAAGAAGAACAAAGCTGGAGGTACTCTTCTTGATTTCAAACTATATTAAAAAAAACTATAGTAATCAAAATAGTATGGAACTGGCATAAAAACAAACCTGTAGAATACATTGAGAGTCCAGAAATAAATCCTGTCGTATATGGTTAACTAATATTTGACAAGGGAGCCTAGAATACTCAGTGGGAAACAGATAGTTTCTTAAGCAAATGATGTTGAGAAAGCTGGATAACCTAATGCAGGAGAATGAAATTGGATCCCTATCTTCCACCACTCACAAAAATTAATTCGAAATGGATTAAAGACTTAAATATAAAAATTGAAACTGTGAAACTTGAGTAATAAGACATAGGGATAAGTTTTTCTTGATGTTGGTCTTGGCCGTGATTTTTTGGACATGATAACAAAAGCACAGGCGACAAAAGCAAAAATTAGTAAGTGGCACGACATCAAACTAAAAAGCTTCTGCACCGCAAATGAAAAAAATCCCGTAAAATGAAAACAAAGAAACCAATCTATGGAATGGAATAAAATATTTTCAAATCATCTATCTGATAAGTGGTTAGTATTTAAAATATATAAAGAACTCATAAAAATCAATAGCAAAAAAAAGAAAATCTGATTTACAAATGGGCAGAGGAACTAAGTAGACATTTTTCCAAAGAAGATATACAAATAGCCAACAAATACACAAAAAGGTGAACATCCTTAATCATCACAGAATGCGGATCAAGGGCATAGTGAGGTATCACCTCACACCTGCTATAATGGCTATTATCAAAAAGGCAAGAGATAACAAGTGCTAGCAAAGACGTGCAGAAAATGGAAACTGTGCACTTAGTATACTGTTGGTGGGAAACTGGTACAGCCACTATGGAAAATAGTATGGAGGTTCCTCAAAAGAAAAAAAAAGTATTATTACCATATGAACCAGCAATCCACTTGTGGGTATATATTTAGAGGAATTGAAATCAGGATCTTGATGAGATATCTGCACTCCCATGTTTCTTGTAGCCTTATTCACAGTAGCCAAGATATGGAAACAACTTAAGTGTCCAACAACTTATGGTTGAATGGATAAAGAAAGATGATAGATGGGGCACCTGGGTGGCTCAGTCGGTTAAGCGGGCGACTTCGGCTCAGGTCATGATCTCGCGGTCCGTGAGTTCGAGCCCCGCGTCGGGCTCTGTGCTGACCACTCAGAGCCTGGAGCCTGTTTCCGATTCTGTGTCTCCCTCTCTCTGACCCTCCCCTCTTCATGCTCTGTCTCTCCCTGTCTCAGAAATAAATTTAAAAAAAAGTTTAAAAAATTAAAAAAAAAGAAAGATGATAGATAGATGATAGATGATAGATAGATTAGATATAGATATAGATATAGATATAGATATAGATATAGATATAGACATAGACGTAGACATAGATATAGATCATTCCATTTGCAACAACATGGATGGACCTTGAGGGCATTATGCTAACTGAAATATATCAGAGAAAGGCATACACTGTATGTTCTCATTTGTATGTGAAGTCTAAAAAACTGAAGTCATACAAACTTAGAGCGCTAGTCACCAGAGGCTATGGGTCGGGGGAAATGGAAATACTTTGGTCAAAGGGTACAAACTTCCAGTTATAAAATGAATAAATTCTGGGATCTAATGTACAGCATAGTGATTATAGTTAATAATACTTTATTATATATGTAAAAGTTGCTAAAAGACTAGATACTAAATGTTCTCACCACAAAACAGAAATGGCAATTAGGCAATGTGATAAAGGTGTTAGGTAATGCTATGGTGGTAATCACCTTACCATATATGAGTATATCAAATCAAAATGGTGTACACATTTAACTTCTACAATGTCAGGTATATCTCACTAAAGCTTGAATAAGAAATGATTTTGCCTATAAATACACAATGCCCATTTAGTTGCATATAGGGGAAAGCTAGCATGTATGCTACGTGATAAATGGTAAGTACATCTCATCTACTATATATCAGAGGAGGGAGGTAAAGATGAAAGAAAACACTTTAATATAAAAGTTTTTGCAGGGTCAGGAATATGACAAATACTAGGCTGTCTTATGCTAACTAGAAGGGTTTCCCAGGGGTCACAGGGAAAGCCCCTGTCTGAAAGGTGCAGTATGTGTCTACCTGGCTCCCTGAACAGGCAGTTGTGTGAGAATTGTGCCAGACTTCATGATACAAGTCTTCATAGCCTTACGGAAGTAGCACCAGTCACTTTCCTTAGGCCGTATTAGAAACTGTTTCACTTAATGTACAGTGTAACTCAAGTTACAAAATTTTTCAACAGGGTACAAGTTTTATCCTGTTTTTCTTTTCAGGGACACTCATAAAGATATTCCCTTTGCTGGTGTAGACATTTCCACCTCAACTGAAATAGGCAGTATGCACACTGCCTGCCATGCAAATTTAGTTTTTATACTTACACCAAGAGCACTTAGAGTCCACATTTAAGCAGCACTAATGTGTTGCTAAATCTAACAAAAGGAAAGGAGTTATACGTAGACCTGACCCTTCTCCTTTAGCTCATTATATTATATTTAGGCGCCGTGACTTATGCTCAACATATGGGATAGACACCTTTACACCCTGACCTATTGTTATAGTCATCTATTGCTATGTAGCAAACTACCCCATTTGTAGTGACTTAAAACAACAATGTATTATTGTTGCTCACTGTTTTCTGAGGGACAGAGCTCACCTGGACCTTTCTTGCCTGAGGTCATTCACATGATTTCAGTCCTATGGTAGATGGTAGAAGGACCCTAACTAAAGGCCCCGCTGGGCTGAATGTCCATGATAGCTTTTTAATTCACAAGTGTTGTCCCTCACCTGGGAAGCCCAGAAGAGTTGGGGTTGACTGGGTATTGCTCTGTATTCATAGTCTCTCTATTCAGCCAGATAGTTTGGACTTACTTACAGCATGAAGGTTTCATTATAGACTTCTTAGATGGTGGCTGGTTTTCCCTTGAGCACATATTCTAAGAGACCAATGTAGAAACTTCATGGTTTTTTAGGACTTATTCTTGAAATTAACACAATGTCACTTTGTGAAAGTCACTTTGCGAAAGATGTGAAAATCTATCTTTGAAGAATAGTGACCACATTTGTCATGAATAACTTATTGAAGTTTGATGATGCCTAGCTCTGGTAGACTTTTGTTATACTCAAATCAATCCGAGAGTGAGAAAGTATTAAGCATTCACTTTTAGAAGAGTACCTAGAATGGTCATTTAAAATCTGCATCAGAGCTTATAACGTTTAACAAATTATTTAATTAATGATTATTAATTTCCTGTGCCAGAGACTGTGCTGGATACTGGTGAATACTTGCAGGTAATTGGGGTAGACACATGAGGAGACTAAAGCTCAGAAGACTTGTGTAGGAGCAAGAGTGGCTACTCCAAAGGCAGCAGGATCCGGTGCCCAACAATGCAGGTGCAGTGGGAATACTTACTGACATAGGAAATTAGACAAAGACAAATAAAACAAAGTCTTGCACTGCATTTTTATAATTAAGACATAAGGTATATGCTATAATGTGCTCCGTAGATTGACACTGAAAACTTGAGAGGTGGATTTCTAATGTGTAGTAAAAAAAAAATCGCCAAAATTGTCTCTTAAAATATACCTCAACCCAACACACATTTACCAAATGTCATGCTAAATGACAGGAGTTCTCAAATGTTAGAGAGCCTCAGAATCACCTGGAGGGCTGGTTAACATGGATTGCTGGGCTCCATCCCCAGAGTTTCTGATTCAGGATGTCTAAGGTAGGGCCCAAGCATTTGCATTTCTATCAAGTAGTGATTTGTTTAAGGGACTAGGCTTCGAGAACCACTATGGTGTAGAACAGTGGTTCAAAGCACAGATGTGGAGTCATAAACCACACAGGGGTGGATCTTAGACATGTTACTTAATCTTTCTAGCTTGTTTTCCTAATCTTTATAATGGAAATAATTAACAATAGCTACCCCATTGGATTGTTTAGTTGATGGGATGATATATAGCAAGAGTTCAATAAATATTAACCATACCAATAATTATAATTCTATAAAAGACATAATCCAATTCTCATATATCAATTCTTATAGATCACATATATTCTCATATGTTGTATGCTTTATGTAATGGTATATCTGTTTTCCCTGCAATCATTTTCCAGATTTCCTGCAATCATCTTCCAACTACATAGCCAACCACTGTGAGCCTTGTGCTTTTCCCTGTCCCCTTCAGAAGACAAGAAACAATAGAGCTTTCTTAGCATCCATTTTTCTCCCTTGTATGCAGTATATAAAATCTAGCAACCAGTATTTAAAATAAGCTACAGACTCAAAAATAAATCTTACTGTTTTCAAGTTAAACACTTCCTGGGATTGATATTAAAGGAGAATTAAGTTTGCATTAGTTGAGCTTTGCAGGATGCCCTGATAATGCCTCAGCAATCAAAATGTAATTATAAAGTAAGGATGTTTCAACTGCAGAATTTTTTTTTCTATTCAGTGTGAGCTATAACAGTCAAGCATATAGTTACATTAAGGTTAAGATAACAAACTAAGTTCCAGACCACTTATCAAGCTATATGGTCAAATACAGGGCATTGTTTAACAACAAAGAGACCAATAATAAATGAATCACAATATATTTCTTTGACTGTTAAAGGTCATAACCCTTACTTCTTTAATAACATGATCATGTTGCCCTTCTTTTTACTTTGCCATTGTTTCATCCATTGGGCCACACTCGTTCTTTCTGTGCCTCAGTTTATTTATCCAAACTAGATCAATATTTTTCAACATATTGTTTATAGAATACTAGCCAAGCATGACACTCAGTAGGAAGAGTTTTCTGTAGTCAGAAAAGTTCTGGAAGCTTTTAAGCTCTGCCTTCTTCAAGAAGCAAGATACATAATAGCATTTGAAAGATTCTGAGAATCCTTATTGTAAAGAAACCAGTTTTCCAACTATCATAGACCATGGATATTCCATAGCAACTGAATCTCCAAAGGGTATGCTTCTTGGGGGAATGCTGCCTCAAGTCCTAATTGCCTCATACTTAGTGGGTTGTACACATTCATGAACTGTCAATCAAGGATTCTTTATCCTGCAAAACTATCCTTCAAAAATGAGGCGGAAAAAAAAAAAAAAAGGAATTCCTAGGTAACCAAAACCCAAGAGAATTTTTTGCTAGCACATATGTCTTACAAAGACACCCTTTAGGCTGAAAGGAAATGACAACTAAGTATGAAATCAGATACACAAGAAGGAATAGAGAGGAGGGAAATGATAAATATGTGGGTATATATAAAATACCCTTACTGTATATATTTTGGTTTCTCTTAATTTCTTAAAAATACCCATAAGATTGTTTAATTTTGTTCCCCATAAGATTGTTTAAAGCAATGATTATAACACTTTCACTGTGCTTAGAGCATATATGGATGTAATATACATGACAGTATTAGCACCAAAGAAGGGGAATGGAGCTATATTTTACTAGAAGTATGTCAGTCAAATTGGAAACAGACAGCGATAAATTAAGGTGGGAGGTGGGGAAAATTGGGAGATGTTGACCAAAGGATATAAAGTTAGAGTTTTTTAGGATGAATAAGTCTAGACATGGAATGTACATTAATATTCAATATAGTATAATAACTGTATTGAATTCTAGAAATCTGTGAACACAGTAGATCTTAGGTGTTCCCACCACACACACACAAAATTGCAACTATGTGAGGTGATGGGGGATGTTAATTAGCTTGGCTGTAGTGATTATTCACTGTGTATATGTATATTAAAACATCATACTGTACACCTGAAATATATACAATTTTTAGCAAAAGAAAATGCACGTTGTAACCCCAAGTGTAAACCTTTTTGAAAGTTAAAAAAAAATCAAAGCTAAAATCTGAACAGAGTAATTTAAAATTGTTTACTAAAAAATACTGGTTTAATACCAAAAAAAAAAGGCAGTAGTGACAATAAAAATACATGAGAGATATAGAAAACAAATAGAAAAATGACAGATATATAAGTCTAACTGCATCAATAATTATATTAAATATCAGTGCACTAAAGACACCAATCCAAAAGCACAAATCATCAGTCTGGACAAGAAAAAGCAAGATTTAATTATATGCACTGTACAACAGACATAGTTTAGATTCCAAGACATAAGTGGGTTGAAAATTAAAGAATGGAAAAAGATACATCAGGCAAATAACAGCCAGAAGAGAGCTAAAGTACTTCTTTGAAGAGGGTAATAGAAAAGTTTTATTTAAAAATATGTATTTAGGGGCGCCTGGCTCAGTCGGTTAAGCGGCCGACTTCGGCTCAGGTCATGATCTCGTGGTCTGTGAGTTTGAGCCCCGCGTCGGGCTCTGTGCTGACAGCTCAGAGCCTGGAGCCTGTTTCAGATTCTGTGTCTCCCTCTCTCTGACCCTCCCCCGTTCATGCTCTGTCTCTCTCTGTCTCAAAAAAATAAATAAACGTTAAAAAAAATTAAAAAAAATATGTATTTATAAAATGCTAGAAAGTATTTTTTTGGCAAATATTTAAACATCTTCAAAATCTAGATGTCCTTTTAAAATGTACAAGGGGATACAATATTTTTTTAATGTTGTTAAGGGCTGTGGAAGTAAAAATATTTGGAGTCTGATCTTTTACAGACAAATAAATTAAGTTTCATGGGGTTCTGACTTATCCAAAATCACCCAGCTTATAGCAAAGTCAATATTAGAAACTGTACTCTTTTTCTTGGTCCTGTATTTCTTGCCCATTTTAGAGAGCCACCATAGAATAATGATTAAGTCCACGGAGTTTGGAGCTACATTTTAAAAATTCTAACTCCAAACCTTGTTGGCTTTGTGACTGTAGAGTTTTCTCAACCTCCCTGTGCCTCAATGACCTTGTCTGTAAAATGGGGATAATAATGGTGTATATCCCACAAGAATTTTGTGAGGAATACTTGTGTGGAATACTTGGATCGACACCTGGTACAAAGCAAATACTCCATAAATGTGAGTTATTTTTGTTCGGGGCTTCAGAATGTTCCAATAAATGTGCTACAGATAAATCACTATCGCATCTGCCAGCACATTTCCACAATACTGAACAGATTTTCAAGCTCCTGACTCAGATGTTGAATCTACATCTGGACATCAAGCCATTTTAGCAGTCAGCATTAGAGAGATTGAATTGCAAAAAGGCAGCACTGAAGGGAAAACCTTGCTAACAAGATAATTTGTGCTGAACTCAGCAGTTTTGTCTGTTAGTGCTGATAAAGGGGACACAGTGCAAAATGGGAGATGTGGGACACTCCCAGGAAAGTCTGTATGATGCACATAATTTATTGCTGTCTTGGACGACTAGAAATGGCCAGATGGCAACTCACTGACCTCAGAAATTCTCTTCATAAAGAACAACTTATTTTCTAGCCCTCTGCTCTCTATTTTTCTTCCTGAACTCCATGTGCCTGGCTCTCACAGACACAAGCTGGGTTCTCTTGCCTCTGTGCCTTTGTTCATTTGGGTCACTGATTCTAGAATGTCTCCTACCCACTTGGTACTTTTCCTCTCCTATTTTTTGCAGCATGTTTAATAGAGTGCAGTTCATTTGTCTGAGCACTTAGTATGCCCTGAATACTAGGATGAGCACTGAGGATACAAATTTATACATGTTTAGAATAAACATGTGAGAGAGTGCACTCATCACACTTAGTTATGATTGTCTGCAATAGAAGTAGGTGCAGGTGTTCTGAGAGCACGGACAAGGTGTCTCATTCAGGCTGGAGATATGGGCAACCACCTGCTGAATGGTTTAGTGGGTTGCAGTTAACTCTATAAAAAAAAGAGAAGAAACAAAGGCAATAACACATGCATAGGTCAGAGAGGACAGTGTGGCAGGTTCATTATGGCTGGAGAATAGGACACTTGGTGGGCAAGTGAGTAAAAATGAAGCTGAAAGTTACAAGTGGGTCAGATCATGAAGGAACTGAGAATGACAAATGCCTTGCATTTATCATTTAGATTTGACTGCGACCATCATGGGAAGCTACCAAAGGATTCGAAGCAGTACAAAAATTTGAACAGATTTGCACTTCAGAAAGACCACTTGGACAGAAGTATGAAGAATGGATGGATTAAAAGAGTGAGGGCAAAATTGAGTGATTAATTTAGTTGGGGGCTATTGGAACACATCAGTAGGGAAAACGAGGACCCAACCTAAAGCGGTGATGGTGCATAAGAGAAAAAAGAATCAATCTGAGGGTCACCCAGGCAAGAAATCAGTGTTTCCTGAAATCTAATTGTATATATGAGATGTAGAGAGGGTGAGATAGGATGACTCATGAATTGTTGGCTTTGGTGCCTGCAGAGATGGTCTTCTACACCTAAGAAGACAAAGAAGAAATGGGATAAGGTGATAAGACTGTATTTGAACATGTTAACTTTAAGATTCATTTATGTATTCACTTAAAAATATTTGCAGACACCTCACCTACTAGATGCCAGACACTACTCTTAGTTCTGGATGTATGTAGTGAATGAAACAAACAAATTCCTGCCTTTGGGGAGCTCACATCCAGTGGGGTATCTATAGATCTCCCAGTGAGTGATTGAATTGATGTTGGAGCTTACATGAAATGTGTAGTCCAGAAATGTTGATCCAAGGGAGAACAGCTTATAGGTAACAGTTGAAACTATATAACTATAGTTATATAGGCTATAGAGGCTATAACTCTAAGTTTCTGTACTGGGAAAAAAAAGTTTTACTATACACACAAAAAAGATGTAATTTAGCAGAAACATTTAGTGTAGTAGGGGTATTTAGGCTAATGTGGGTCAAAAATTAATACAACCCTCCAAAAAAGCTAATGCTGATAGATACTGCATTAGTGGATATACAGCCCTGGAATTCAGGAGGTGATAAGAGTACTCTGTACCTTCAAAAGGCTGCAAGCCACACTTTAAGTGGGAGATAAACAGACTATAGGGCATTTAGGGAAGAGTGACTGTGAGCTAGAAGAATTCAAACTGTGTCTAATGAGGAATGGTTAGATCAAATGGACATAGTGAGCCTGTAGAAGGTGATCACAGCAATTGTCTTCGTATAATTAATTTTGTTACAGCCATAAAGAGGGTAGCCAGTATCGATGGGAGGAAGTTACAGAGAAAGTTTCAATAAGATCTTTGCCATCCCCTGCATGTCCTCAGATACTTTCAGTGGTGTGCCAGTTAGTCTCATACAGAGAAACATAACCAATAGGGTGTGTGTGTGTGTGTGTGGGTGTGTGTGTGTGTGTGGCTCCTGTGATAAAGAGGCTGGCAAGTCCCAAGGTCTGCAGGGTGAATCAGCAAGTGGGAGTCCTAGGAGAGATAATAGTATAATTCCAGTCCAAAGGTCAGCAGGTACAAAATCCAAAAAGAGCTGATGTTTCAGTTTGAGTCTAAAGGCAGGTAAAATTCTGATGCCCTAGTTTGAAGACCATCAGGCAGAAGGAATTTTCTCTTAATTAGGGGAGAATCAGCCCTTTTGTTCTATGCAGGCCTTCAACTAATTAGATGTGGCCCACCCACATTAGGGGAGGTAATCTGCTTTACTCATCTACTGAATTAAACATTAATCTCATCCCCCCACCAAAATTCTAACAGAAATTTTTGAGCCTGAGTGGCTCAGTCGGTTGGGAGTCTGACTTCAAGTCAGGTCATGATCTTGCAGCTTGTTGAGTTCGAGCCCCGTGTCAGGCTCTGTGCTGACAGCTCAGAGCCTCGAGTCTGCTCCGGATTCTGTGTCTCCCTCTCTCTGTGTCCCTCCCCTGCTTGCACTCTGTCTCTCTCTCTCTCAAAAATAAAGATTAAAAATTTTTTGAAAAACCCAGAATAATGGTAGACCAAATATCTGGACACCCTGTGGCATAATCAAGTTGACACATAAAATTAATCATTATAAGTAAGAATTATTCCTACCTGGAGATTGGTAGATCTCCACCAAGGAAAAGACCAAATGGTCAAGATTTTTAGAACAACTAAACAAATTCATTTGGAGGTGTTTATTCAAAGACTTCGTTCAAACAACCTCTAGATTCTTAAAAATCAAGGAAAGTCTCACCAGGCTCACGGGTCTCTGTTATCCTCAAAGCATGATGAAGCCCGGGTGGCCATGCGGTTGGTCCGAGTTAGAAATGGCACGCTGCATTCCACAGTCTTGCCCAACCCATTTCCTGAACCAAGAATATCAGCCAAAGGCAAACTCTCCTCTCATCCGTTCAAAGTTCTACTTGCCTAGTTTGGGTCTCTCCTACTGTTTCTTCTCAACAACCAAACCCAACAAACAAGAAAAGAGAATGTGAGCAGGTATTTTTAATTGGAGGATTTTGATCTGATCCAAAGCACTGTAACTCGGCAAGCTCTGACGGTGCCCTCATTTCCACTTAATCTTCATTTCTCCATTTCTCATCAGCTGTGCGTGCAGATGCCGAAATCTTATTTGTTTATCATGGGGCCAAGAAGATTTATGGCTGGGTGCGTGTTCGGCTGCCTTTCCCGCTCTCCTGGCACAGCCTCTGAGCCGCACAGCACGGGGGACACTTCAACACGCTTAATAGGGAAGTCGTTCCCACATGTTCCCTGTACTTCTCATCTGGTTATTTTTCAGCTTGTGCTTTGGTTGAAGTTAAGGTAATTACAAAGTTATTATTTGTCATTTCCATTATCTTTGGGGTCAAAAAGACATCTGTTGAAAGTTAGCATCATCTGTCACTGATGCCAGCTGGTGGTCAGCACCTGAGTGGACGTAAAAAATGAGGAAGGCGCTGGGTGTACATGCTGCTGTGTGTGTGTGTGTGTGTGTGTGTGTATACAACAGAACCCAACCCTGATGTGAAATCTCAGAAAGTCTGTGCCTTCTTGCAACACCAGTAATGCTGAGCTAAAAGGAAGCATGAGTCCTGTCCATGATATTCTCAGGGTTTTCAAGTTATCGATGGGGAGAAAAGTAGGGGTATCAATGGAAGTATTCTGAATTTCCTTCCTGCTGGGCTATTTATTTCCTTCCCTAACATGCTGCACATGGTTTTCTTTGCAGAGTGAAAATGAGAAAATGGTCTAGGATTTGAAATGCTTCATTATTCAATGAAAAAATAGTGATGTATATGATCAGTGTTGCAAACATTAATGTTTGCAAGTTCAGAGTTATCAGCTGATCCTTTCTGGTCACAGTTAGCAAACTTTTTCAGAAAAGTGTCAGATAGGAAAATGTTTTAGGCTATACGGGCCATACAATATCTATCGTAACTAAAAGCTGCTGAGGTAGCACCAAAACATCCATAGGCAATGTGCAAATGAAGGACCATGGCTATGTTCCAATAAAACTTTATTTACAAAACCACGCATTGGGCCAGATTTGGCTGATGGGCCATAGTTTGCCAACTCCTGCATTCATTGGCATGCCACTAAATGCATGGAGTAGAGGCTTGAGATGGGATTGCAGAGTCAGAAGGAAGAAGAGGAAAGGAGTCCTATACCAAATTGTGTGCTTCCCTCAGCACTGAGCCCATCACTCTATCCCAAATGTTCTCTGAGCAACATATTTACCCCCACTCCCTTTCCAAAACTTCTATCTATGGAGGCCAACCAACCTTCCTTTAGCATTATGTTCTACAGATCTAATTTTGTCTTGCATGCTCTGAAGAGATAAAATTTTGGTACATTTCTTCTTAGTTCCATGGCAATATGGGTGATGCTCAAAATTCTCTAGGGCTGAGCATTTGGATACTCAGAATATGACTACAATTTCAGCATCAGCCATGGATGGTTCTTGTTCGCAAGTCACATCATTTACCAAAAAGAAAACAGGCAATTGTGGGATGTGTTAATATCCTGCTCCTTTGTTAGATGGGAAGAATTTCACTTAATCTTCAAAGAGGAAAAAGAAATCTTTAAAGATCAGTGAAGTTAGTCCAAATGTCAGTTCAGAGAATGAAAATACACCAAACCAAAGACCACAGCTTAGCCTTTAGTGTGCTGAGCGCTCACTGGGCTTTAGAATATGGGAGATTGACTTTAAGTTCAATTTCACTAATGCCTTTCCCTTTTCTCATAGGTTCATTTCAATTTGATAAGTTTAGGGGATCTTGTTATGTTCTTCTGGATTTGTTCTACCAAAGAAGTTCTTAACAGAAATAGGAAGCCAGGACCAACTTGAACTTTCAGATGGAAATTAAACTAAAACCAAAGCAGTGTACTTGGATTCTAAAAATTATGAGGCAAGAATTGAAAGAAGTGGTAAAATTTGCTAAAATCAAGAATAAAGTTAAGCATGGCCCACTTTCAGTGTCTGTGTTTCTTGTTTTTGTGTTTGTTTTTTCGGTGAGAAATCAGTACTCAGGAACCTTCTCTTCCTCTGAGGATAGAAAGCAGGTAGCGTGAGAGACCTGTGGTCAGATGCAATGTCCTTTAAACAAAACACACCAGCCAGTGTGGACACATGCTGATCAGATTTTCCAGGTATATGGAGTGGCTGAAGGTTTATGCAGACAAGCTGGAAAAGTTCCTTCAATGTCTTCATGGACATCTGCTACTGTCAAACTCAGCCGCTCGTTAAGAAGGTTGTGGACAGACTTGAAAGGGCTATAAAAGTAACAACGATCCTCGTCCATTTGGGATTGGGGATAAATTGCTTTGGATAGTATATAAATGTGTTCAATTTATAAGAATCAGGAAAAAAGAAGAAATATGTGTATTTGGGGGTCTAAAAATCCCTTAACAAGCTGTTTGAAGATATTGCCTTTAACATCAATTAGCTTTATTTAGTACAAACCCATATAGAATGACTTATTATTTAAAAAGTCTTAACTCTTATCTTTGACCATATTCCTTCAGATAGTGCTCTAATAAATTACATACATAGACAGATATTGAGAAGCCAATATAAACGTAAGTAAAAGTGCAATTATTCTTACTACCGAGTGAGAGGCTTTGCCTGCAGTAAACATTTGGTACTAGCAACTGGCTGATTACTACAGGACGAGTAATTGGTATAAATGTCATATATTTGCATTAATTGAAATCACACATAAAAATGCAGATTTAAAATAAAATTCAAGCTGATAAAAAAGTAAAAAACTCTGACATTTTGGAATTGGAACAATGTGCATACATTTCAAAAGTATATCGAATTCTTTTTTTTTTTGTATGCCAAAATTAAAATTGCCAGAAATCGCTGCTAAAAGATGTGTATTTAAAATACAGTCCCCATTTTAAGAAAAAAACAAGAAATGAAGCCTGAATGTTTACGCTCTTCGCTACTGAGAACAATCTGACCAATAGGTGTAGCATTCAGGAAAATGCGACCTCAGTAACACTTATTACTTATAAGACAAATAAGAAAGGAAGCCTTCATGTAGTATGGGCTCACTTGCTATTTTACAGGGCTTATTACCAAAAGTGTAGACAGACATGAGGAGATAGTCGTTAAAAGCTTTCTTCGCTAGGGGCACTTGGGGGGGCCCAGGTGGTTATGTGACCAACTCTTGATTTTGGTTCAGGTCATGATCTCACAGTTTATGAGTTCAAGCCCCCCCCCCCTCAATCTCTGCACTCAGAGTGTGGACCCTGTTTAGGATTCTCTCTCTCCCCATCTCTCTCTCCGTCCCTCACTTATATGTGTGCAAATGATCTCTCCCTCTCTCTCAATATAAATACACTTAAAAAATAAACCTTTTTTTATTTTTTAAAATTTACATCCAAATTAGTGAGCATATAGTGAAACAATGATTTCAGGAGTAGATTCTTTAGTGCCCCTTGCCCCTTTAGCCCATCCCCCCTCCCACACCCCCTCCAGTAACCCTCTGTTTGTTCTCCATATTTATGAGTCTCTTCTGTTTTGTCCCCCTCCCTGTTTTTATATTCTTTTTGCTTCCCTTCCCTTATGTTCATCTGTTTTGTCTCTTAAAGTCCTCATATGAGTGAAGTCATAAGATTTTTGTCTTTCTCTGACTAATTTCACTTAGCATAATACCCTCCAGTTCCATCCACGTGGTTGCAAATGGCAAGATTTCATTCTTTTTGATTGTTGAGTAACACTCCATTGTATATATCTACCACATCTTCTTTATCCATTCATCCATCGATGGACATTTGGGCTCTTTCCATACTTTGGCTATTATTGATAGTGCTGCTATAAACATTGGGGTGCATGTGTCCCTTTGACATAGCACACCTGTATCCCGTGGATAAATGCCTAGTAATGGAATTGCTGAGTCATAGGGTAGTTCTATTTTTAGTTTTTTGAGGAAAATCCGTACTGTTTTCCAGAGTGGCTGCACCAGCTTGCATTGCCACCAACAATGCAAAAAGAGATCCTCTTTCTCCGCATCCTCATCAACATCAGTTGTTGCCTGAGTTGTTAATGTTAGCCATCTTGCCAGGTGTCAGGTGGTATCTCATTGTGGTTTTGATTTGTAGTTCCCGGATGATGAGTGATGTGGAGCATTTTTTCATGCGTCACTTGGCCATCTGGATGTCGTCTTTGGAGAAGTGTCTATTAGTGTCTTTTGCCAATTTCTTCACTGGATTATTTGTTTTGTGGGTGTTGAGTTTAATAAGTTCTTTATACATTTTGGATACTAACCTTTTATCTGATAGGTCATTTACAAATATCTTCTCCCATTCTGTTGGCTGCCTTTTAGTTTTGCTGATTGCTTCCTTTGCGGTCAGAAACGTTTTATTTTGATGAGGTCCCCGTAATTCATTTTTGCATTTGTTTCCCTTGCCTCCGGAGATGTGTTGACTAAGAAGTTGCTGCGGCCAAGATCAAAAAGGTTTTTGCCTGCTTTCTCCTCAAGGATTTTGATGGCTTCCTGTCTTACATTAAGGTATTTCGTCCATTTTGAGTTTATTTTTTGTGTATGGTGTAAGAAAGTGGTCCAGGTTCATTCTTCACATGTTACTGTCCAGTTTTCCCAGCACCACTTGCTGAAGAGACTATCTTTATTCCATTGGATATTCTTTCCTGCTTTGTCAAAGATTAGTTGGCCATATGTTTGTGGGTCCATTTCCAGGTTCTCTTTTCTGTCCCATTGATCTGAATGTCTGTTCTTGTGCCTGTACTGTACTGCCTTGATGATTACAGCTTTGTAGTATAGCTTGAAGTCTGGGATTGTGATGCCTCCTGCTTTGGTTGTCTTTTTCAAATTGCTTTGGCTATTCAGGGTCTTTTCTGGTTCCATACAATTTTAGGATTATTTGTTCTAGCTCTGTGAAGAATGCTGGTGTTACTTTGATAGGGATTGCATTGAGTATGTAGATTGTTTTGGGTAGTATCGACATTTTAACAATATTTGTTCTTCCTATCCAGGAGCATGGAATCTTTTTCCATTTTTTTTTTTGTGTCTTCTTCAATTTCTCTCATAAACTTTCTATAGTTTCAGTGTATAGATATTTCACCTCTTTGGTTAGATTTATTCCTAGGTATTTTATGGTTTTTTGTGCAACTATAAACAGGATCGATTCCTTGATTTCTCTTTCTGTCTCTTCATTGTTGGTGTATAGGAATGCAACCGATTTCTGTGCATTGATTTTATATCCTGCCACTTTGCTGAATTCATGAATCAGTTCTAGCAGTTTTTTGGTGGAATCTTTTGGGTTTTCCATATACAGTATCATGTCATCTGCAAAAAGTGAAAGTTTGAACTCTTCCTAGCCCAATTTAGATGCCTTTTATTTCTTTGTGTTGTCTGATTGCAGAGGCTAAGACTTCCCAATACTATGTTGAATAACAGTGGTGAGAATGGACATCCCTGTCTTGTTCCTGACCTTAGGGGGAAAGCTCTGTTTGTCCCCATTGAGGATGATATTAGTGTTGGGTCATTCATATACGGCTTTTATGATCTCGAGGTATGTTCCTTCTATCCCTACTTTCTTGAGGGTTTTTATCAAGAAAGGATGCTGTATTTTGTCAAATGCTTTCTCTGCATCTATTGAGAGGATCATATGGATCTTGTCCTTTCTTTTATTGATGTGATGAATCACGTTAATTGTTTTGCAGATATTGAACCAGCCCTGCATCCCAGGTATAAATCCCACTTGGTTGTGGTGAGTAATTTTTTAGTGTATTGTTGGAGCTGGTTGGCTAATATCTTGTTGAGGATTTTTGCATCCATGTTCATCAGGGAAATTGGTCTATAGTTCTCTTTTTTAGTGGGGTCTCTGTCTGGTTTTGGAATCAAGGTAATGTTGACTTCACAGAAAAAGTTTGAAAGTTTTCCTTCCATTTATATTTTTTGGAAGTCCTTCAAGAGAATAGGTGTTAACTCTTCCTTAAATGTTCGGTAGAATTCCCCTGGAAAGCCACCTGGCCCTGGACTCTTGTTTTTTGGCAGATTTTTTATTACAAATTTGATTTCCTTACTGGTTATGGGTCTGTTCAAATTTTCTGTTTCTTCCTGTTTCAGTTTGGGTAGTGTATATGTTTCTAGGAATATGTCCATTTCTTCCAGATTGCCCATTTATTGGCATATAATTGCTCATAATATTCTCTTATCATTGTTTTTACTTCTGCTGTGTTGGTTGTGATCTCTTTCATTCTTGATTTTACTTATTTGGGTCCTTTCCTTTTTCTTTTTGATCAAACTGGCTTGTGGTTTCTCAATTTTATTAATTCTTTCAAAGAACCAGCTTCTGGCTTCATTGGTCTGTTCTACTGTTTTTTTGTTTGTTTGTTTGTTTATTTGTTTTGTTTTGTTTTTTGTTTTTGATAGCATTAATTTCTGCTCTAATCTTTATTGTTGACTGTCTTCTGCTGGTTTGGGGTTTTATTTGCTGTTCTTTTTCCAGCTCCTTAAGGCATAAGGTTAGGTTGTGTATATGAGATCTTTTCTTCCTTCTTTAGGAAGGCCTGGATTGCTATATACTTTCCTCTTATGACCGCCTTTGCTGCATCCCAGAGGTTTTGGGTTGTGGTGTTATCATTTTCATTGACTTTCATATACTTTTTAATTTCTTCTTTAACTGCTTGGTTAGCCCGTTCACTCTTTAGTAGGATATTCTTCACTCTCCAGTATTTGCTACCTTTCCAAATTTTTTCTTGTGGTTGATTTCGAGTTTCATAGTGTTTGTGGTCTGAAAATATGCACGGTATGATCTCGATCTTTTTGTATTTACTTAGGGCTGATTTGTTTCCCAGTATATGGTCTAATCTGGAGAACATTCCATGTGCACTGGAGAAGAATGTATACTCTGCTGCTTGAGGATGAAATGTTCTGAATATATCTGTTAAGTCCATCTGGTCCAGTGTGTCATTCAAAGCCATTGTTTCCTTGTTGATTTTTTGATTAGACAATCTGCCCATTGTTGTGAGTGGGTGTTGAAGTCTCCTACTATTACGGTATTAGTAGTGATAAATTTCTTTATGTTTGTGATTAATGGATTTATATATTTGGGTGCTGCCACATTTGGCGCATAAATGTTTACAATTGTTAGGTCTTCTTGGTGGATACACCCCTTGATTATGATATAATGCCCTGCATCTCTTAACAGTCTTTATTTTAAAGTCTAAGTTTTCTGATATAAGTATGTCTACTCCAGCTTTCTTTTGTTGACCATTAACATGATAGATGGTTCTCCACCCCCTGTTTTCAATCTGAAGGTGTCTTTAGGTCTAAAGTGGGTCTCTTGTAAACAGCATATAGATGGATCTTGTTTTCTTATCCATTCTGTTACCCTATGTCTTTTGATTGGAGCATTGAGTCAATTGACATTTAGAGTGAGTACTGAAAGATATGAACTTACTGCCATTATGATGCTTGTAGAGTAGGAGTTTCTAGTGGTGTTCTCTGGTCCTTTCTAATCTTTTGTTGCTTTTGGTATATATATATGTTATATTTTCATTTTTTCTCTCCTCAGAGAGCTCCCCTTAAAATTTCTTGCAGGGCTGGTTTAGTGGCCACAAACTCCTTTAATTTTTGTTTGTCTGGGAAACTTTTTATCTCTCCTTCTATTTTGAATGACAGCCTTGCTGGACAAAGAATTCTTGGTTGCATATTTTTCTGATTCAGCACACTGAATATATCCTGCCACTCTTTTCTGGCCTGCCGAGTTTCCATGGATAGGTCTGCTGCAAACCTTATCTGTCTTCCCTTGTAGGTTAGGGACTTTTTCCCTTGCTGCTTTCATGATTGTCTCCTTGCCTGAGTATTTTGTGAATTTGACTATGATATGCCTTGTTGATGGTCGGTTTTTGTTGAATCTAATGGGGGTCCTCTGTGCTTCCTGGATTTTGATGCCTGTGTCTTTCCCCAGGTTAGGAAAGTTTTCCACTATGATTTGCTCACATAACCCTTCTACCCCTATTTCTCTCCCTTCCTCTTCTGGGACCCCTATGATTCTGATGTTCCTTTTTAATGAGTCACTGATTTCTCTAATTCTTAAATTGTGCTCTTTTGCCTTAACCTCCCCTCTTTTTTTCTGCTTCATTATTCTCTATAAGTTTGTCCTCTATATTGCTGATTCTCTGTTCTGCCTCATCCATCCTTGCTGCTGCTGTGTCCATCCGTGATTGCAGCTCAATTATAGCATTTTTAATTTCATTCTGGCTATTTTTTTTACTTCTTTTATCTCTTCAGAAAGGGATTCTAATCTGTTTTCGACTCCAGCTAGTATTCTTATTATCATGATTCTAAATTCTGGTTCAGACATCTTGCTTGTATCTTTGTTGGGTAAATCCCTAGGTGTCATTTTTTTGTGCTCTTTCTTTTGGGGTGAATTCCTTCTTTTTTTCATTTTGAAGGGAGAAAAGGAATTAATGAGGTAGAAAAATTTAAACTAAAAAAAATTAAAATTAAAAATATTAAAATTAAAAGTTAAACACACACATACACAAATCGAATAAATGATGCTAGATACTAGGTGTGTTTTGGTCTGGGTGTTGAAAGTGGTTTGGCGCATTAGAGAAAAAAAGGGGGGGAGGAAGGAAATCATTTGAGAATTTGAAAAAATGAATAAGTGAAGTAGACTAAGATGCGATGATGGAGTAAAATAGAATTTGAAAAAGTATACACAAAAGTAAAGAATATAGTAGAAAAAAATAAAATATTTTTAATAAAAATTAAAAATAAATATGAATTTATTCTTTTTCTGCATTCAAGAAAATAGAAAAGAATCAAAAAAGAGAAAAAAAGATGTAAAAAGGAAAAAAAAGGAAATCGTTTGAAAATTTGAAAAAGTGAATACATGGTAGTAGACTTAAAATAAAATGATGGAAGTAAAATAGAATTTGAAAAATTTACATAAAAGCAAAAAATATAGTAAAAAAAGAAATAAATTATTTTTAATAGAAATTGAAAGTAAAAATGAAGTTTTTCTCTTTCTGCATTCAAGAAAAAGAAAAGAAATGAAAAATAGAAAAAAGAAAAAGTAAGAAATAAAAAGGAAATTGTTTGAAAATTTGTAAAGGCAAATACACTGAAGTAGACTAAAATAAAATGACAGAAGTAAAATAGAATTTGAAAAAATTTACACAAAAGTAAAAAATACATTAGCAAAAATTAAAGAAAAATATTTTTAATAAAAATTGAAAATAAAAATGAATTTTTTCTCTTTCCATATTCAAGAAAAAGATGTGTAAAAGAGTAAAAGAAAAAAAAGAAATAAAATTGAATAGATGAACCTGCTAACAGATTGAAGTAGGACTGAAATTACTTCGTTTTCCCCTAGAAGTCAGTCTATGTAGTGCTTTATAGTCCATAAACTAAGCTGGTGGTGAGACTTGTGTTCTTGAAGAGCAAAGTTGGCCCAGTTGGGCGGGGCTCAGTGTAACAGCTCCGCTCTCCACTAGATGGCGCTGCTAGTCTTCTGGGGTGGAGTGTTGGGGTGCTTGTAGGTGTGTATGTGCATGTGCGGGAGGGATGAAAATGGAGCCACCCAGCTACCCAGTCTGTTCTCCTGGATCAGCAATTGCACACGCTTCCTCTGTCTTCAACGTTTGTCCATTCCCTGCTTTTTTCACTCTCCATGACCGGGCTCCAGGCAGTACCTCACTCCTGAGTTTTGTCTCAGATGCGGCTGTTTTCCCTGGCCCCTTACTTCCAAAGGACTGCAGCTTTGACCTGTTCTGCCCCTCTGTTGGAGGGTCTCACCGAGCAATGGCTGAATGAGCAATGGCCAAATGTCAGTTGCACCCAGGAACGCCTGCTGGACCCTGCTTCTGCCGGTAACCCGAGACTACGGCCAGGTGCCAGCCCACCCCAGAAAATGTTAGTGAGACAGTGTAGCAGCAGCATTTCAGGGATTATGGAAAATCACAACACACATCTGTCACCAGGCTTCACCCTTAACGACCTTGCCCCAGCACCAGTGAATGTGGCTGTCTTCTGGGATCTGCTGGGACCAGGCGGCTTCAACAGTTTCTACCAAATGTCCTTCCAGCAGTGGAACCACTTTTCTCTGTGTGGCCAGAGAACCTCCCAGACCTCACTCTGTTCCTGGGGATTTGCCCTTCCCATCAGAGCATCGCCAGTTATCAAGATGCAGAGTTGCAGCCTTTGTGTTCCCCTTGTTTACAGTCTTAATGGAATTTAAACCCTTTCCTTTCTCCCTTTTTAGTTTAGTCCCTGCGGCTGTTTCCAATTTTCCACTTTCTCTCCAGCTGCTTTTCCCATATTCTCCCCCGGTCTCTGGGTCTTTCCCCAGTCTCTACTCTCTCTGCCCACAAAAGCGGTTCCCTACCCTCAGCAGCTTCTTGCTCTCCAAGTTCACCTCTCTGCACCATGTACCTGCTGAATTCTGTGGTTCAGGTTGTGCAGATTGTTGTGTTAATCCTCCAATCAGTTTTCTAGGTGTGTAAGATGGTTTAGTGTTGGTCTGGCTGTATTTCATGGACGCGAGACACAAAAAACTTCCATCCTGTTCTGCCATCTCGGCTCCTCCCTCAAAACCTTTCCTGACACAGAGTTTCAACGCTGACCAGTTGTGATGTAAATACTTTAATGAAACAACTACTAGTGAAAAATATAAAAGGCCAATATTATATGGACTGACTACTAATTTATTAAACAATGATTGCTTGCATAATGCTTATTGTGTATGCTATATTGTACTGGGAGCTACAGAGGTCATCAGTAAAACACATGTTAGGGTACAATTTTATCTTCAGGATCTGTGACTTATTCCTCTTTGCATCACCCATAATGGCTTGAATAGTCTTGGTAATAACCAGCCGTAGTGATTAGTGTTTCTCACTACAAATGCATGGACTCTGCTGGAAATACATCTTGTATAAATAAAAAAAGAAAAAAGCCTAAGGCATTAATATTAAAATGATCCACTGATCTTTAAAGTAGAAAATTGGGCTAAATAATATATATATAATAAGATGATAGGGGATGTACACTATGCTTGCCCTCTAGCACCAAAGAACACTGTCAAGGGTTTTAATGTGCTTTATGTACTAATTGATCACTTAATTCTGTCCATCTCAAAGACCACAGGGAAATGTGCTATTTGTCACTTCCAAAAAGGAACGACATGTGTCACTCCTCATTATTTTACAACAGATTTCAAATTTCTAGCTACAAGAGTTCCTTGTGCTCTGGCTCTGCATGGCTTTAAGGACACATGTCTAAAAGGTTGTGACAAAATGATAAGGATCTTGGAAGTGATAGGCCATGCACACAAATATATCCCACAGCAGATATTCCAAGCATAAAAAGACACACCCAATAGTTTCAGTGTAACTTGAACCTTACCTTACATAGGGTAATGGCCCTTCATTTTTCCCTTTGTCCTTATTGAGATGACCGTATTTCTTAGGCTTTTATCATCTCTTCTGTGGCAAGACTTCAAAGTCCTCCATAAATAACAGTGCATGTAATTGCAGGACACTCAGAATGTCTAGATTACAGGGACATAGGACACAGTTTTTCATTTATATGCCCATGAGGGCTGCATGTCCTAGAGTGTGACAGGAAAGAATGTAGTGTAATGGCCAGATTAGTGACCTGGGTGTCAAGATAAGTGTGTCCCAGTGTTAGCTTTGCAACTTGTCACCTTTGGACCTTGAGCAAATCCCTTAATTTCTTTGAGCTTCAGTTATGTAATCTATAAAATCACATGTTTGCCCATGCTGATATCTTTGTTTCTGTTTCTTTTTTTTTAAGTTTACTGATTTATTTTGAGAAAGAGAGAGATGGAGGGAGCATGCGCATGAGCAGGGGAGGGGTAGAAAGAGGGAGAGAGAGAGAGAGAGAGAGAGAGAGAGAGAGAGAGAGAATCCCAAGCAGGCTCCACACTGTCAGCACAGAGCCTGATGAGGGGCTCGAACTCACAAAACTCTAGATCATGACCTGAGCCAAAGTCTGACACTCAACCGGCTGAGCCACTCAGGTATCCCCAAATCTTCATTTCTAATATCATTCTCCAATAAAAGGAGCTAGGGCTGCTCAGAAAGAAAAAGTCTGATATGAGGACTGAGGCAGGGAATATACCAGATGAGCCTGGAATGTCTTGCAGTGTCAGAAAGTGGGAAAGAGCTCCCAAAACAATTGCCAGGACACAGGAGCCAACCGAAAGAGCTCCCAATGGTGAAGCTAGAAAACTTGAGCAACAAAGTATATAAATATGGTATTGGATTATAACTCAAAGTATAATCCAAAATATGAAATACCATCCAAGAATTCATATGGATATAAATAGGTAAGTAAGTAAGTAAATAAGGGGTAAAAGACAAATCTTCCATACAGAAATAATTCTAAATAATTGGTATACATTCGACTCCCCCACTCCCCCAAGGAAGTGGAACATAACTCCTCACTCCCTAAATGACGGCTACGCTCTGTGACTTGCTCTCAAAGAGTACAGTCTGGAAAGTAGAACAAAACAAATATCTTTACAGGAAAGAGAAGCCTGGGTGGCTCAGTCGGTTAAGCAACTGACTCTTGATTTTGGCTCAGGTCATGATCTTGCGGTTTGTGAAATCGAGTCCCGAGAGTCAAGCTGTGCACTGACAGTGTGGAGCCTGCTTAGGATTCTCTCTATCATTACTCTGTCCCTCCCCTGATTGGGCACACACATATGCTTGCTCTCTCTCTCAAAAAAAAAAAGTCACTTTACAGTAGAGAAACCTGGCAGACAATGGAAGTTAGGACCCAGATCATCAGTGATAATAATATTGGTAGCCTGCATCCTTGATGTGTTATGATGACAGGACACGTTACTTTTGTAGTCTTCCTGCCCAAACTTTGTAACCCAAGCCTGACCATGAGGGAAACATCAGACAAGCCCAAGCTGAGAGACATACTACAATCTACCTCACCAAAATTGCTCAAAACTGTCAGGGCCATGAAAAACAAGGAAAGTCTGAGAAACTGTCATAGCCAAGAGAAGCCTAAGAAGACATAACAGCTAACTGAAATGTGGTATGTTGGATGGGATCCCACACCAGAAAAAGGAAGTTAGAGAAATGTTAATGAAATCCAAATAAAGAATAAATTTCGTGAATAATACTGTATCAGTATTAGTTTATTATTTGTTACAAATGGACCATAATAATATAAAAAGTTAATAGGAAAAATTCGGTGTGGGGTATATGGGAATGCTCTGTACTATCCTTGTATCTTTTCTGTAAATTTAACACTATCTAACATAAAAAGTTTATTTATATATTTTAAAAACGACATGGTTAGACTAGATTTTACATATTGGTTTTATATTTTTCTTTTTGAAAATTTTTTAATGTTTATTCATTTTTTTGAGAGAGAGAGACAGACAGAGTATGTGCAAGGGGAAGGGCAGAGAGAGAGGGAGACACAGAATCTGAAGCAGACTCCAGGCTCCAAGCTGTGAGCACAGAGCCCGGGGCAGGGCTTGAACTCATGGACTGCAAGCTCGTGACCTGAGCCAAAGTCAAGACACCCAATGGACTGAGCCACCCAGGCGCCCCATAGCTTTTTATTGTTCTATGGCTGGGTGTTGAAATATTATTCCTTTGTGAGTTTGGGCCAGAAGAAACCCATTTGTTATAGCATGGCTCATGATAGAAGATGCTGGAAAATCTCACGTCCCACACTGCCTTCATCAGTTTCCCTGGCATCAAACACAGATCTCTCAATACATGTTGATTACGTAGGGGAAAAAATGATCATGATTATCTTTCCCCCTGATAAACAAGTAGAAACAAATCCTCACTCAGGAATGAAAGTCTTATTTTTTCTACAAGTACAGTCTTTTAATCCTTAATAACCACATCCCCCCCAAATAAGCAAATGTAAAATATTTCGATGTATAGTGCATACTCTCACGTTATAAGTCTATTCATATTTTTGCATTACAGTAATTGGGTACCAATACCCTATACTCAATAACTATAATTAACTGGAAGTATCAAAAAAAGTAAGCAAATTAGGGGCGCCTGGTAGCTCAGTCAGTTGAGCATCCAGCCTCAGCTCAGGTCATGATACCACGGTTCGTGAGTTCGAACGCCATGACTGACTCTGCTGTCAGTCCAGACCCCACTGTGGATCCTCTACCCTCCTCTCTCTCTCTGCCCCTGCCCTGCACTCTCTCACTCTCAAAAATAAATAAACATTTGGAAAAAATAAGTAAGCAAATTTGTTCATAGTCCTTTGGCATTTGAGTAGCTCATTCCAGCAAGTAGCAGTTTGTGAGGTATAAACTTTCTGCAAATCCAGATACCAGCATTACTTCAAGAGTTAAACCAGGCTAGGTCTGTGTTAGCAGAAATGGATCTGCCAGTTTCTTTGAAGGCAGAAACTCAAGAAGGGGGAAGGGCTTCTCAGATTCTCTCCCACAGATCAATCCTCCAAATAAAAAATGGTATAATGTGAATCTCCCTTTCCATTCCTAAATGATTCTGAATAGAAAGAGGATCCTAGATAGAATATATTTAGAAGTATAATTCGACCTTGAAAATATTTCAGCATTTCTGATTCCTTGTGGTGGATTTGCTTTGTGACATTCCATTGTGCTGTCTTCCCCTGTCAACTCTTTATCCATATGGATCTCTGATTTCTCTACTCCAGGGCATGATTAGCCAAACTCTGTCTTCTCTCCTGAAGTGTTGCAAGGATGAGTAAGTGAGGAGCTGTCAGGGGCCTTGGGAGATAAGATCTATTTAAATGTGAGGACATTACTGAAATCGTCACCACCTGGTTGGCGAAAGGCTAAATCTCAGAGCAGCAGCCATATTTGCCAATCATGTCAGAGAGATTGAAATGTGATGCCCAGTGAAGCAGGACACTTGCTTTAACTACAAGACGAGAGCAAGAAAAGAAATATGAAAAAGGAAAGAACTTCCCAACTGATTTGGAAAGCCAACTGTATTTTGTTGGAAAGATAAAAGGGGTATTTAAGGCACATATTTGATTATCAGTTTATTCTTTCATGACATCTCTTGTCACTAAATTTTTTTAAAGTTTATCTATTTATTTTGAGACAGAGCGAGAGAGAGAGAAAGGGGCAGAAAGGGAGAGAGAGAATCCCAAAAGCAGGCTCCAGGTTGTCAACACAGAACCCCACGCAGGGCTCGAATTCACAAAATGTGAGATCATGACCTGAGCTGAAACCAAGATTCAGATGCTTAACTGACTGAGCCGGCCAGGTGCCCCTATTTTGTTTTAAGTTAATGCTTTTCTTTGGTAAAATTGTTAAATCATACTGCATGGACTCAGAATTGGTCACAAATGGAGTAAGAGTAGCTTTAATTTACTTTGACATTGTCTCCATGTTTTTTATTTGCTTTTAAAAAAAAGTCTATGTATCTTTATTAGATTGTACAAAAAGGTCCAAACTAGTTAAGACAGTAAGATCTTTGTAAGAAGTACCAAATGTTTTTGAAATTCCCAACACTAATCTGAATTTCAGTGTTTGTTTTGAGTTGTTTAAACTTTGCAGATTTTCATTTTGTTTCTGTAATCCAAATTGTTATAAGTACTGACACATGACATCAATTTGAAAATACCCTCAAGGGCAGGCCTTTAACGTTTCAAATTCACCTTGTCCAAAAGTAGTTGTATTTGTGCAGTGTGTGTGCGTGTGTGTGTGTTACATGCTGGGGTACTGCTCACATGGTTATGTTTTACCCCTTTGGAACTCTTAGGGTTTTGTGTTGTAATGGCTGGCGTAGCCAACAACGTTTTACTTCACCAGAGACCGTTTTTGTGGTCGAAATGCACATTCCTTTTCCTGCTTGAGAACCCAGTCTGCCTGATGTCATCACTTGACCCTCCATGGAGTTGGGTGTGTTAGTCAAAGAAAGGGTGAAAGCAACATTCGGGTCCGTAATGATGAGACTACTGGCTTGGTTGGGAGGATCCTTAGTCATCACCTGCCTCTTCATTTTACTGATGAAAAAATTAAGCTCAAAAACAAAACAAAGCAAAACAAAACAAAACACATAACATATTCAAGCTCCTGGACAATGGAAAGTGGAGCAAAAGAATACCGGTCAGGGGCGCCTGGGTGGCTCAGTCAGTTAAACGTCTGACTGTGTGGCTCAGGTCATGATCTCATAGTTTATGAGTTTGAGCCCCATGTTGGCCTCTGTGCTGACAGCTCAGAACCTGGAACCTGCTTCGGATTCTGTGTCTCCCTCCTTCTCTCTGACAACCTCTCTCACTCTCTCTCTCTCTCTCTCTCAAAAATAAACATTAAAATTTTTCTAAAGTACCAGTCAGGTGCATCTGAACCCGGATTTTCCACAAACATCTCCATGAGCTCTTGGTGCCACTCATGAACTCAGTGGGAGCCATCCCTGAGCTCTTTTTTGCCATTCATTAATGGTGTCACTGTTTAAAAGGTATCTATCAAGGATAAGTTGCTCTCAGAGAATGACACTTCTCTCTGGAGCCTCCTCATAGAGTGAGAAGTTCTATTGTTTAATCCTAGGGAGCTTAAATTTCATTTAAACTTAAGTTTCCCTCCCATCCAGAATGAACACATGAAAAAAGTTGTCCTGTTACTTCTGGCCCCTGGGTTCCTCTGTGGAGCTACTCCCATGGGGCTGCTCCAACCTTTAGTCAAACCTTTTCATTCTCAAGGGAGGAATAGAAGCAGAAGAGAAATCATCAAGACATATGCATATCAGACCACTGTTTTCAATTGACCCGTGTCCTCATTTTGCTCATGAAGGAAATAGGTCAGAAAAAGAGTGCCCAAAATCCAGCTCGGTTGCTTTTTGAGACAAGCAAAAGATGGAGACCTCACTTCTCTCTCTCCCCAATTTTAGTTTTTACTTTATTTTCATTCTCAAGTTAGTTAACATACAGTGTAGTCCTGGCCTCTGGAGTAGAACCAGTGGTTCATCACTTATATACAACACCCAGTGCTCATCACAACAGGTGCCCTCCTTAGTGCCCATTATCCATTTCCCCATCCCCATCAACCCTCAGTTTGTTCTCTGTATTTAAAAGTCTCTTATGGTTTGCCTCCCTGTCTGTTTTTATCTTTTTTTCTCCTTTCTTTCCCCTGTGATCCTCTATGATCATCTCTGAAGTTTCTCAAATTCCACATAAGAGTGAGATCATGTGATTATCTGTCTTTCTCTGACTGAGATATTTTGCTTGGCATAATACCCTCCAGTTCCATCCACATTGTTGCAAATGGCAAGATTTAATTCTTTTTCATTGGTGAGTAGTATTCCATCATCTTATTCCATTCATCAGTTGATGTACATTTGGGCTCTTACCATAATTTGGCCATTTTAACCCTGAGGAAATTAAGGTCCAGAGAATTTGGATCACTTTTATACATCTCTGCTGTTGTCTAGACGGTATCTCTTTAGCTCACTTTAAAAAGATGAACTTTGAACTCTGAGGTTAGATTATAAGAAATATTGGTGCCTAAAGAAACCTATTTTAAAAGATATCATCAACTTTCCCTAATTTAGACCAAACTCATCATGATAATCTGGATTTTCAAAATAAAGACTCTATGCATTTAGGAGAATTACGTTACGGCTAAGCCCTCAGGTGTCACACTGCACAATTCACCCAATGAGTCACTATCTTCTTCTGTTCATTCTCCATGATTTTCCCTCCCAAAGCTGAGAGCTTGTTTAAAGATGGCAGACTTCTCTTTACGGAGAATCATATGTAATTAGGAATATAAATGCATTGTCAATTCCCTTCTAAAGCCTGCACATCAGCATCTAAGTGCCATTTATTAAAGTTCATAGGAAACAAATTAGAGCTGAGAACTTTTTAGATCTATGTTAATATAGTCAATTCTCATTTATGTGTGGTAAACTTATAAACTTTGAGAAGGGGTGGAATGTAATTCTATTAGAAACATACGCTTTCTAATTTTGTAATAGCACACTTTCAACTACTCACCAACTTTTTTGTTTTTCTTTCCCATCGGCAGTACTGAAATATGGCCAAGTGAATTCCACTCAAACATTATGCAACCTTTATGTCCAGGTTACCAGCTCTCTTCCCAATTGCTTAGCTATACGGTGGTTTATAGCAGTTCTGAGAGTGTAGCCTGTAGCCTTGTGTTTCCTGTGTGGGCTACTTTATTACCTCTTAAATGAAGTAACGATCAGAAAACATTGATTTACATAGCAGGGTGGCTCTCAGATAAAGAAGCAATAAAACACAATCATCATTGGTATGAAAACTGAGCTTACAGGTCATGTTGGAAAAGGCCTGAAGCATGAACAGCAACCACATGCTCCAATTTCATGAAAGCATAGTCGTGGAAATTGACGATAATAGCATAGGATTAAAGAAAAAAAAATTAAGTCTGGAACATCATCATGCCATGAACTTACACCCTAATATTTCTGTAGTGAGGACAATTTTTGGAAGTATTTTACTGATTACCAATTCATGTTTTTCTTTCCTCTGTTTTGTTCCCACCATTAAAGCTAGGGCATGAAGATTGTCGACCCAAGGGAATGGATAACAATATATTTTTTAAAAAGGTCTATAACTAGAGAAGAGAAAAATCTGATAGAACCGGAGGTAAAGGAGGAAGAAGTAAAAAATGTCTAGTAGTGAGAGGGGAAGTGGGGAAGGAGCACAAGGAGCAAGATGTCAGACTTGAGTTCTCTACTTTTGTCTTGAGATCAAACACCTTTAGAATAAAGGGAATAGAATATCTAGGTTGTCCTGAGAAAGTTCCAGTGGATGATCTTACTTCTCACTTCTTGGGGCATATGGGATTGAGAGGAAGATTAAATCAGCTCTAGAACATAGTTTCATCCTCACCACTGTCATCGCTATTTTCATGAGTGGAACGCCATTCATTTCAACTTGCTACATTCCTGCAATAGACAAGACAAAGCAAACAGTATAGCTGATGGTTTTAGGCTAATACCTCATGTGGATATTAACAGTGACTTTTTTGGTTTACTCCATGAACAATTTAAAAATATATATCTGGGGAACCTGAGTAGCTCAGTCAATGGCCAACTCTTGATTTAGGTTCAGGTCATCACCTCATGGTTCATGGGTTTTAGCCCCGTGTTGGGCCCTGCACTGACAATGAAGAGCCTTCTTGGGATTCTGTCTTCCTCTCTCTCTGCCCCTCCGCTGCTCTCTCTCTCTCTCTCTCTGTCTCTCAAAAGTAAATAAACAAACATTTAAAAATATACATAAAAATAAAATTATATATCTACTTTTCTTCTCAGAAACAATTGATGTGCTGTACAAATTAATAAGTTAAATGGCAACGTGGATTGAGAGCTAAGTGTACATATAAGCACTTTTCAATTAATGCACCTATTATGGAAAGCAGCCAAAGCAGAGAATCCACAAGAGAATCTCTTTATAACCTGAGGCTCTGCCAAAAGGGGGTCTGACATTTTGTTCATGCTTTGACATCTGTTCATCCACTGGCTAGCTTGGTGCTATCATACACTGGGGACGGGATAACCAGGAGGCCAGGGAGTGCTTGAGCAAGAAAGGAAGCAAGAGAAGGGGGTTGTGGTTGGGTACGTGTGATGCATGCATCAGACAGACAGCACGGGAGAGCGCAAACTTCTTCCAGGAGGTCACTGGCCACACCAGTTCATCTTCTTGCTACAGGAGTCTGAAGGGGTGTGTTTTTTTGAATCAGTTATGATAATAGCGCTGTCTTAAATGAATAGAACTACTGTTTTCTTTTTCTTTTTATTTCAACACAGTGCATGCATGTGAACAAAGGAGGGGCAGAGGGAGGTAGGGAGAGAGAGAGAGAGAAAGTGAGAGAGAGAATCCAAGTAGGCTCCACACTCCAAATGAAGGACTAGATCTCATGGTCATGAGATCATGACCGGAGCCATAATCAAGAGTTGGAAGCTTGGGAAGCCTGGGTGGCTCAGTAGATTAATCGTCGACTCTTGACTTTGGCTCCAGTCATGATCTCATGGTTTGGTTCATGTGCTCAAACTCCGTGATGGGCTCTGTGGGGACAATGCACAGCCTGCTTGGGATTCTCCCTCTCCCTCTTTCTGTCCCTCCCCCATTCATTCTCCCCCTCTCTCTCTCTCTCAAAATAAATAAATAAACATTAAAAAATAAAGAGTTGGACGCTTAACCTACAGAGCCACCTGGGAACCCCTAGAACTACTGTTTTAATAAACAAACATAATTGAAGATTACGAAATAAGACTTCATGTTCATAAACCTTCTATTCATCAAGAAATTGGAGTGGGAAGTCAGCAGAGCAGAATTGATAACAGTGGATAAACAAAACATTTTCATGATTGTACCCCTATCAGTTGAACACCCTCACTATTGGAAAGCAGCTGTTCTTGATAGGATTCAGCCTTTGCACTTGAGTCTTTTGTTCACAATGTTAATGTACTAAGAAAAAAGCATCTTTTTACAATAGTATCGATGAAACTTCAACCCAACCCATACATAAAATTTTGGAATCCTGTTAGTGGAATCCAAAATTATGAAGATTTACTGTGAAACAGTATAAAACCCAAAATCAATCCAAACTAAAAGAGTCCATTATCATATTCAAAGTAATAGTTTTAACTGAGTGTTTTGTCCATGTAATTGTCTAACAATGCAGACTTGTAATACTTCTCTAGGCAGTGGATATTAAAAATTAAAAAAAAAATAAAAAACACCTTCTGTAATTTCCTTCTGCCTTTTGCCCTTTCTTTCACTCAGTGACTAAGTGAATTAAATATGCTAAAATATACATCACAATTTCCTCCCCACCCCATGAGCTCAGGTGTGGCTATTCTCAGAAATCATTGCCTTCCTTCTTTTTACATGCATTGATACACAGAGCTACTGTGAACTGACATTGGTTGGAGAGGAGGAAAACTTCAGGTTCAAAGGTATTTTTTTTTAAAGAGCAACCAAATGTCTCTGCTTACTAATCTTTAAAGAGACAACACTTGGGGCACCTGCATGGCTCAGTGTGTTAAGCATCCGATTTGGCTAAGGTCATGATCACGTGGTTCATGAGTTTGAGCCCCTCACTCGGCTCTCCGCTGAGAGCACATAGCCCACTTCTGGTACTCTGTCTCCCTCTCTTCTTTGCCCCACCCTCGCTGGAGCATGTGTGCACAAGAATGCTCTCTCTCTCTCTCTCTCTCTCTCTCACTCTCTCTCAAAAATAAACATTAAAAAAATAATAATGACACAACACCTGAGCAGTATATTTGGTGAGCTTGTGCTAGCAAGAATGATTTTGCAAACAGAATCTATTATGATGCATTACAACTTCCCAGACAAAGGAATAATGCCCTTTCTGTTATTCTTTGAAGTCTCAAGGGCCTTTTTCTTAAAGGCTGAAGCCTAAGAATGACCCTACAAATGCACAAAGGAGAGAATCTTTGGCCTGTCAGAGGCGTTGATGAAAGTTTTGTCTGTTTCACTGTGGATGCGGTGGAAACATTCTGTTGATTCCAGGGGATATTCAGCTGTTTCTTAGTTCAGATAAATTTGACCTAAATGTTTTTACTCAGAAAAAGTAAAGAAAGGAAGAGAGAATGAAAGAAGACTGAGCTTACCTCTAGTGTGTCCTTGGTAAAACCAATGAAGGGCCTCTCTGTAAACCCATCACCCTCCTACTCTTTTTTGGTTTGATCCAGAGCAGTAAGTGTGAGGTGCGGTCGCTGTTGAGAGGAACAAAACAACACATGACATGGAGCTCAGGGATTTAGTACCAAAAGAATTTAGTACCAAAAGGCAGACCAAAAGAATTATTGGGAAGAAAATACTGATACCAGAAGGCAAATTCTAGAAAAGACCTCACATGAGATTGGAGGGGGGCTGATCCTCAAATGGATCCTGGAATTGGGAAACAAAAAATGATATCGATGGAAAAACTGCTAGTATTAAAATAAAATCTGGCGTTGAGTTAATGTATCTGCATTAGTTCCTTAGTTTGGACAAATGTACTGCAGTAATGTAAGATCACATCCAGAGAAATTGCAATTGGGTGCGTATACAGGGACTCAGCCCTATCTTTGCAACTTTTCTGTAAGTCAAAAATGATTGCAAACAAAATGTTTATTCTGAATTATTGCAAATAAATATTCCATTTAACAGAAAGCAAAAGCTTTCAGAGACCATTACCCAATCTCCTACAGTGCCAGTGCTCTGGGGCACTTTGAAATTCTGTCTTGCAAAAATAATGTTCAGTGATCTGTTGGATCCTTAAATGAGTAGACTGGGCAACAAGCCATAGCCTTCTATTTTGTTTGAAAATGAAACAAACAAACCTGTCTCATTCTAATGGTGTGCATCATAAGAGTGACAAATGCAGTAGGGATGGTCAGAGCCTGGAATGTTTGCAACCACAGGCTTGTGTCTTTGGAGATGGACACTGAGACTATAATCTTCCAGTCAACAAGGCAGAGATACTGGAATGATAGCAGTATAGAGTCCCAGCAGCAAAGTAGCCTTCATGTCCTGACAGAGTCCAAGTGAACTCAGAGAAATCTGCTGAGATTTTAAGGGAAACAGTAGCCTATACTGTACTTCAGTTTCCCTAGCCATTAAAGAGCAGAGTATGTTGTCGGTAGACGCTTTCAGAATGAGCCCAGTTAAACAAGCTGTTCTCCCTGTGATAGATGTGCCCTCCTCAATGTCACCTGCTTGCCCTCCAGATACTGAGACATTCCACCTTCCTTAGTAAGCTTTGTATTGTATGGTGATAGAATGGACGATTACCCAGATAGATGATCTGAAGGAGGGCAAAAGGCCAGGTGGTCCAGAAACACTGTTCTGCTAAAGCTAGAAAGGCCTTGTAATTCTCATCACTCACTCCTAGAAAGCATCTTGTAAAATGTTGCTTCACTGGAACAATGTGTCTGCAAACAAACCATTGATGTTCCACTAATAGGGCAAGATTAAGAAAGGTCGAGAATCTCAAAACAGTTTTTGATTCATGGAGGGTAGGAAAGGGGACAACCTGAAGCTGAGGACATTTATGACTCACTTCTCCATCTGCCTTTCTAGGGTCATATTTCATCACTTGCTCAGACCTTCATACATACCCTGTTCTCATTCACTGTGAGCTTGGGATTGAGGGCAGAAATACTTCCAGGTAAGAGCTAGTACCAGAAAAGTCCTAAAAAAGGTCTCACAGTGGAACATTTGGAACTGTTAAGAGAAGGTGCCAGATAACGCTATGTGGATCTGCCTAGGACTCTGTATCCCTCTTTCCAAAAATGGATTCCATTTTCCCAGGGAGGGACTTTTCTCTCCAATCACTACACAGACAGGACACAATAGTTGGGAGCCATCAGATCTGTAGTCTAATTCAAGGAGGATATAGTTGGTTTTTTCCCCTGAGCTGTCCTAATCATCTGTCAAAGAATAGAAGACCTTCAACTTTAAGACAAAGTCCAAAACTGGTTAATTAGAATACTTGTATGTCTAATTAAAATTGAGAATGGCTCCTAATTATCAATTTCATTAGCATTAATTATTATTTCAAGTGGATAACCATAGATTATTGCCATAGATTAAAGTGCATTTTAAGGTCAATTCACAAAGGTTTTTTTTTTCTTTTTTCTTTTTTTTAACACACAAGCACAGAGAACTTGCTAGTAGGCACCTATCTTATTCAGGGTTCAACATGCTTCTATTGGAAATTATGATTTTCTATCTGTAGTGAAATGACTTTAAAATTCCGATAGCTTTCCCAAGGGCAGAATATTGATATTTACCTCTCTTTGGAAAGACATGCTTCACCCTGGGAGTGCTTACAAATGTTGCCTAAATTAGCTATCTTTATAATGAAGCTGATGGAGTCAAAATTGGTCATACTGAGCAATTCCTGTAAGTGGCAATGACAATTTTGATCCCCCTACAGTTTTTCCATGGAGTGACAGCATTGCCCTCTATCTCAAATTCCAAAATGCCAATAAATAATCAACCAGCAATGGAGGACCCTTAAAAAAGAATAAATATTGAAGAATGTACTAAATCTTGATCTAGGTAGTCATGAGGAAATACATATATGTAAAACTGTGTCATGTGGTACAAATAAGGTATGTGTGGTCTACTGTATCTATGTTAAATTCACAAAAATGAAGTCAAAATAAGTGTAAGAGTAGAAGAGATGCATGCAAAAAAAATAGAGTATTCTTTTAAGAATTTCAATTTAAATATGTCCATCTTGTTTCCAAAATTTTCAAAATTCTGGTACACAGATTTATTTGACTTTATATGGTATGTATTAGTGGAAGATAGGAATTTAGTAGGTTGCTGAAGTATGGATACATGTTTTGCCATTCTTAACCACTCATCTGGTAATTTTTCCCAACTCTCTAGTATTCTGTTTCTTTAGAACCCTGTGATATAGCTATTATATTACATACCATATTATGTGGCAGTTACCAAATTTATTGTCTATCTCTTTGACTAGATAATAAACGAAGCGACTGTAGTTGGTGGTTGATTTGTTATTTATTTATTTATTTATTTCCGCTATCTAGCACAAGGTCTGGAACATAAGAAATGCTTGATTTTGATCATTGAAATAAATAGTTTTATGGGGATAAAATTTACATGCCATAAAAACGATGAGTTTGAGAACTGCTTCAGGCATGTAAGCATCACCACCATCTAGATACAGAAAAGTTCCTTCTGTCTAAAAATGTCCCCTAGTGTCCTGTGCAGTCAATGGCTTCCTCCCAGGTCATCACCCTGGCAACCACGAGTCTACCTTCTGCTACTAGGTTTTAACTTTCCAGCATTTTCTGTAAATGGAATCGTGATGCATGTAAATTCTCTCCCTATCTTCTCTCATTTAGAATAATGCTTTTGTGATTCATCCATGTTGTTGAATGTATCAGTAGTTCATTATTTCTTATTACTGAATTTTTAGTCTATTGTATGGTTATACCACAATCAGTTTATCCATTCAACACTTGAAGGGGATTTGCATTCTTTAGATTGTTTCCAGCTTTTGTGGCTTTTTGAAATCTACTTTGAATCAGGGCCCCTGGGTGGCTCAGACCGTTAAGCATCTGACTCTTGATTTTTGGCTCAGGTCATGATCTCACCGTTTGTGAGTATGAGCCCTGGAGTTGGCTCTGTGCTGACAGTGGGAGCCTGCTTGACACTCTCTCTCTTTCCCTCTCTCTCTGTCCCTCCCCTGCTCATGCTCTCTCACAAAGTAGATAAACTTGAACAAATCTACTTTGAACACACAGATCTATGTGGATATATGTCTTCATTTCTCTGGGTTAATTTCATGGGGGTGTGGTTGCTGTGTTGAATGGGTATGGGTATGCTTACATCTGTACAAAACCACCAAACCGTTTCCCAAAATGGCTTTGCTAGTTTGCATTCCCATCAACCACATGTGAGAACACCAATTGCTCCTTATACCTTACTGGTATTTAGCCATTCTAAGCAGTGTGTAGTAGTACCTCATTTTGGTTTCACTTCTATTGCTTTATTTTTTAAATATATATATATATATATATATTTTTTTTTTTTTAATTGGAGAGAGAGAGAGAGAAAGTGAGAAAGCATGAGTGGGAGGACAGGGAGAGAGAGAGAGAGAGAGAGAGAGAGAAAATATTAAACAGGGTCAAAGTTCAGTCAAGCCCATGACCCTGGGATCATGACCCCTGTCGAAATCACGAGTCAGACGCTCAACTCTCTGAGCCACCCAAATGTCCCTATTGCTTTACGCATTTGAGTTAACTTTTATTTTCTTAATGAAGAGTAATGATGAACTTTCTGTGTGCTTTTTGTCATTTGTGTATCTTTACTGGTAATAGATCTATTCAAATCTTTAGCCTATTTTAAAATTTGGGTTGTTGGCATTATTATTGAGTTGTAAAAGTTCTTTGGGCATTTTGGATATAAATCTTTTATCAGATATGTTTTATAAATATTCTCTTCTAGTCTGTGGTTTGCCTTTTAATTCTTTTGACAATGGGGTCGCCTGAGTGGCTCCTTCGTTTAAGCAACTGACTCCTGATTTCAGCTCATGTCATGATCCCAGGGTCATGGGATTGAGCCCTGCATCTGACTCCATGCTGAGAGTAGAGCCTGCTTAAGATTCTCTCTCTCCCTCTCTCTGCACACCTCCCTTGCTTGTGCTCTCTCTCTCTTTGGCAAAATAAACTATAATAAACATTTAAAAAAAAAAGATTGTCTCTCCTTCTCCCCCCACCCCTCCCTGATTCGCATGTGTGCACATTCTCTCTCTCAAAAAAGAAAATTCTTTGACAATGGCTTTCAAATTATTTTTTTTAATTTTGATGTGTCTAATTTATAATTTTCTGTAATTCACGCTTTTTCACAGCTACCATACTGCCCTGGTTTTCTATTTGTCCATTGGCCTTTCTTTTTTTTTTCCCTCTGTGCTGTCTTCTGTTGGAACAATTGAGTGATTTGTGTGGTTTTATTTCCACTGTTGACTTACTAGATATACTGTTTTACTTTTTCATTGTTGCTTTGATTCAAAATTTACATTTTTTAACTTATCATACCTGAAGGATAGCAAAGGCAAAAGTAGTCTTTTCTGACTTCCCTTCAGAGAGTTGAGTTAAGGAAGCTTCACAGCCAGTTGGGTGATTCATGGGTTACACTGCGATGTTGCATAAACAAATGTCATCACAAACTTTCATACCTGCTGTTTGTTCTTACTGAAATCCCCTTTTTTCCCCATAGAATTCCTTCCTCCCTCTTTCCTTTTCCCTATTAGGTTTGCATATAAACCCCACCTTCAGCCTGATACTCCCACACATATATGTAAGTGAACTTTGTCTTTTCTCCTGTTAATCTATTGCCAGTTAACTTGTAGGCCCCCAACCACTGCACCTAAGTTGGTAGAGGAAAGGTCTTTCTTCCAAACACAGCCTTTCAAATAATATTGTATCATTTTGCAAATAATATAAGAACCTTTGAGAAGTATATATTTTTCCTTCTTCTATACTTTGTCCTATTGTCAAGTATTTTATTTTTGCATGTTATAAACCTGGCCTATTTTTATTATATTGGCTCTAAGCAGACAATTATTTTTTAAAGAGATTTTGCAAGGAGAAAAATATATATTTACTCAGCTCATTTTTGTTACCAGCATTATCCATTGCTTTGTGTATGTGATTCTGCCTGAAAAACTTTCTTTAACATTTCATGTAGAGCAAGTCTGCTGGGAATGGCTTTTCCCAGCTTTTATTTGTCTGAAAGTATTTCACTTTCATTTTTAAAAAATATTTTCACTGGATTAAAAAAACCTCTAGGTTGACAGGCTTTTTTTTCTTTAAATATTTAAAAATGTTCCTGTATTGTCTCTAGCTTGCATGGTTTCTTATGAGCAATATGTCATCAATCTTGCTTTTTAAAAAATGTATTTGTTTAAGTTCAAGTTAGTTAACATACAGTGTAGTGTTGGTTTCAGGAGTAGAACCCAGTGATTCATCACTTACATGTAACACCCAGTGCTCATCCCAACAAGTGCCCTCCTTAATACCCATCACCCATTTTCCCCACCCCCATCAACCCTCAATTTGTTCTCTGTGTTTAAGAGTCTCTTAAGGTTTGCTTCCCTCTGTGTATTTACATATTTTTCCTTTCCTTCATCTATGTTCATCTGTTGTGACTCTTAAATTTCACATGAGTGAAACCATGTGATATTTATCTTTCTCTGACTTATTTTGCCCATCACCCATTTACCTCATCCCCCCCACCTACCTCCCCTCCAGCAACCCTCAGTTTGTTCTCTGTATTTGTCTCTTAATGGTTTGCCTCCCTCTCTGTTTTTATCTTATTTTTCCTTCCCTTCCCCTATGTTTATCTTAAATTCTACATACTAGTGAAATCATATATTTGTCTTTCTCAGACTGACTTATTTCGCTTAGCATAATACATTCCAGTTCCATCCACATTGTTGCAAATGGCAAGATTTCATTATTTTTGATTGCTGATCACTCTTGCTTTTTAAACTTTGTAGGTAATATGTCTTTTCTCGTCTGTTTTTAATATTTATCTCTTTATCACTGGTTTTCCACAATTTCATTATAATATTCCTTGGTGGGTGTTTTTTTTTTTTATGTTTATTCCTCAGGAAATTTGTAGAGCTTTTTGAATCTATGAGTTTGCAGGGTTTTTTTTTTTAAATGAAATTTGGAGTATTTTCAACATTCATGTGTGCAAATCTTTTTATTCTTCCCTTTCTGGAGATCACATTACCCATATGTTAGATTTCATGGTATCATCCTACAAGTCATCGATGCCTTTTCTTTGTTTTTTCTTTTCTTTTTTCTCCATACTCCATTTTGAACAACTTTTACTGTTATGTCTTCAGATTTACCCATCTTTTCTTTGGTATTATCTAATCTGGTCTTAAATACATCAAGTATATGATCCACGATTAATCCTACCCAGTGTGTTTGCCATTTCAAATATTGTATTTCTCATCTCCAGAAGTTTTGTTTCAATCTTTTTTGTATCATTTGTGTCTCTCCCAGTCATAGCCACATGTTCCACTCTTGAGAATATTGAGCATATTTATGATAGCTGTTTTAATATTTGTATCTACTAAATTTATCACCACTACCATTTCTGACTCAGTTTATATTGATTGATGTTTCCACTGTATCTTATTTTCCTACTTGTTGGAACACCTAGTAATTTTCTGTTGGATATCAGTGCAATATTATGATTTATAAGAAATATATATGAGGTTATTCAGATGACCAAATATGAGATCTATATATTTGGTCTCCATTCACAGTTTCTGGCTCACAGCTTCCAAACTCTTGGAATTTCTTGAGCAATAAACGCAATGGGAACATCTTCTGTTATAAATTTAGTCTTTTGTCTTCAGTTCCTAAAATCATTCAGAGCCATAAAGTTGAAATAGGTGTCTTGTTATTTGTAACAAGATCCTTTCCACTACAACCAGGTTTATGTTAGTGAGGTGACTTTAAAATCACCTAAGTTTAGGGGCTGGTTGCCTGGGAAATCAACCAAGAATTGAGGGTTGGATTTTAGCCCCACCCCCTGAGGTTAAATCAATCACCAATGGTTAATGATTTAATCAATCATGCCTATGTAATGAAGTCTCCATTTAAAAAAGTGGCGGGGGGTGGGATCGGGTGGCGGGAAGGTATTCAGAGAGCTTCCAGGCTGGGGAACCAGAATACTTTCCTGTGCTGCCAGGCTTGGCCCCAAGCTCCACAAGGACAGAAGCTCCTTTGTTCAGAACCTCGCCCTATGTGTCTCTTTATCAGGCTATTGATTTGTGTCCTTTAATATTATTTTTTAATATACTCATAACCTGGGGAGTAAACGGGTTTCCTGAATTTTGTGAGCTACCCTAGCAAATCAGTTGAGCCCAAAAAGGGTGTTATGGGGACTTCTGATTTATAACAAGTTTGTCAGAAGCACAGGTAACAACCTGGATTTGTGATTGGCATCTGAAGTGGAAGGCAGTTTCTTGGGACTGAGCCCTTACCCTGTGGAATCTGATGGTATCTCAGGGCAGATGGAGTCAGAATTGAGCTGAATCCTAGGACATTCAGGTGCTATCTGGACACTCATTTGTTGGTGTGGGAACCCTCCATCTCCCCCCAACACCCTCAAGGTGGAATTGGGTACAGAACCTAAACAGTCAGTCATTGTGAGTTGTATATTTTGGGGTTCTGGATTTCATTTTACCCCTTTATTTTTTTAAATGTTTTTATTTATTTTGAGACAGAGAGAGACAAAGCATGAGCAGGGGAGGGGCAGAGAGAGAGGGAGACACAGAATCCGAAGCAGGCTCCAGGCTCTGAGCTGTCAGCACAGAGCCTGATGCGGGGCTCGAACTCACTGACCCTGAGAGATCATGACCTGAGCTGGAGTCTGACATTTAACCCACTGAGCTACCCAGGAGCCCCTCCTTTTATTCCTTTAAATAGTAATGAACTTTATCCAGGCATGAGGTTAAGGTATTGGTGTCAGTTTGATCATTTCAAGGCTTCTTCTTAAGGTTTGTTAGAGAGGGTCCAGTTTAGCCTTTAGTCTTAGGCTTATTTAATTCCATGCCAAAGGTGATATCCTCTCAGGACATTAAATGTAGCCCTGTGTATTAAGAGATCATTCCATCTGTCTGGTGGGATTGCAAAAGATTCACAGTCTTATGTGAACTTGAGAATTATTTGTCTTACTGCTTTCTATGGTTCTTTCCATGACCTTGTAGAGTTACTCCCCATACGTGCCAAAGATTGGAGGGAACTTCCTACCTATGCACATCTTTGGACTTCTCTTTGCAGTTCCTCCTTCTCTGCAGATGTGTTTCACCCATTCCAGAGTTTTTATTTTGCCTTTCAATTCTGATCTCAATCTCTTTAATTTAAGAGGGTCATTGGGTTGCAACCAGGTATCCTCTCCTTATGTTGCGCCCTCAAAGCTAATCTAGGCAATACTTTGGGTGCTGTTTGAGCTTACCCCATTTGTTTCCCTTCTTTCAGAAACCACATTTCCGAACTGCATGTAGTTCAAGGCCTGACAACCATTGTTTTGCATGTTCTCCCCTAGTTTTCTCGTTGCTTAAGGTATGAGGATGTGAGGATATATCTGGTCCCCATTAGTTACTGATGCCTGAAATTATTCTTGCTCTTGATAACTTAAAAATACCTTTTTTTAGATGTTTATTTATTTTTGAGAGAGAGACAGAGACAGAGACAGAGTGTGAGTGGGGGAGGGGCAGAGAGAGAGGGAGACATACAGAATCTGAAGCAGGCTCCAGGCTCTGAGCTGTCAACACAGAGCCTGATGAGGGGTTCAAACTCACAAACAGTGAGATCATGACCTGAGCTGAAGTCTAGTGCTTAACCAACTGAGCCACCCAGGCGCCCCTCTTGATAACTTTTTAAATGAATTGAAGGTCACAAAAGATGGTCACTTAATGTGCAAATCACATAAATTTGAGGGGAATATCTAAGAAATTTAACAACAGAAGAAGTATTCAAGGATATCCTATTACAATAAAAATGGGAAATCAAAATTTTACTGGTTAATATCAACTCCAGCATTTAGGTTCAATTAAATCAATTATTTCGTGCAAATAGAAGAGGAAGTGAGACACAGAACTCTGGTTTCATAGTAGTTTATGTAAAACTATCCCAGAGCTTTTAATAATTTCAGAAACGTTCTGTGCAGGGTGATTTATCAAGATTATTTTTTAATGTGTTGTTCAAAAAAAGACCTTCATAAATACATGTCCAGATCAAGGGAATTGTGATCATCACTATGTAATTTTATATTGTCCAACCCAATTTTATAAATATGCCCTATCACTCCTAAGTGGGCCATTGATACTAAATGTTTCTGCATGAAGAAAATCATGGTCTACGATAATAGGCTAATATATTTTTCCAACTACCACAGAATGATCCAGAAAACAAAGTTTTACCACTTCACACCATCTATTCTCCATGTCCCCCTCTGCAACAGTAGTCTGTGCCTGTGTGTGATTTATATGTCCTATATACCACTTTCTCTTCCTGTTGGGGAACATGGCTCCTCGCCTTGCATTTAATAGCCTCCTTAGTGGAGAGGGGCTGAAACTCTCTTCTCAGTTAAAAATTCCAGCACAGAAAACTGGTTGTCTTGGTTTGGGTTCCAATGCTCCTTTGTGTCAATCAATAATCCATAGTGATTAGAGGGTCAGGTTCTCTCTGGTATCCTGTGTGTGTGTGTGTGTGTGTGTGTGTGTGCATGTGTGTGTGTTGTATGTGTGCTCACCATTATACACACATATGGAATCCCTCCTCCATCTATTTAATATATTTAATTTTAATCCTTAAGATAATTCTATGAGGTAGATGCCAGTATTTCCATTTTACAAGGAAATTGACACATAGAGATGTTAAAACATACTATGGAGTTCACACAGCTAAAATGTTGGTGCCAGATTTTAAATTGTGTTTGTCAAAGCTTTGCCTTAAACAACACCTCTTCTCTTATCATTTCCTGTCCTAAAAATTTTAGTGCTGCCTCACTCCCATATCAGTATGTTAAAATGCCTCTAGTTTTTCTCAGGAAAACATTATTTTCTGAACCCAGCCTAAACACATATTTGTCTCTAAAATAGAAATAAATGGATATTCCCTCTCAAATCCTGGGCTTTGATTATGACACTTTACACGTTAGCTCTTTTTAGCTCCACACCACTAGTTCTCTGCTTTTCTTGAGGCGTTTTAATGTCTAATTTTCAACAGTTTCCCTCCAAATGGAAATCACTATTGGTATGGTAAGCATTTGGAGCTTTATTATTGATTTATGCCTTGGGTGAAGAGGTTAATTAAATGTGAATTTTAAGCCGACAACATGATTAGGAGAGTGAAGCAAGCGGAATTCATGAATACTTCCAGAGCCATTAAAACTATTTAAAATGAACAATGACTGAAGGTGGTGGAAAGGAGGTAGGGTGGGGAGATGGACCAACCCTCTGTTATTTGTGCCTGGATTAATGAAATTCTGAAGAACAACGGACTCTTTCCAAGGCATTTTATTTTGCATTTATATTGACATTAGCATGGAATAGAACACATCCCTAATAAATCTATTGTCTTCCCTATTGTCTCTGTTTCTTGTGTTTCAGATTGTGACATAGAGCTCTGAGCTGACCAAATCAACAGACCAGAGTGGAAAAAGGGGGGATTCATAGGTTATAGATCCTTAATTAAAGAGTCCTTAGGATGACTTTGTAAAGCTTGAGAAGGATACACACACTCAACATTTCATTTTGCTTGCTTTTCAGGAAGACCTTTTGGAGGTCATGGTTTGAAAAACTGAATCATGGGGGGATCTTATCCCAAAAACTTGCAGAAAAATCATTACACAGCAATCAATGATCTGAGATAATGAGTAATCTGGGTTTGGTTTCAACCGAGATTATAATTCCCCCAAATTAAAACAATTGTGAATTTTATAACACCATTTATATCTGAAACCTCCCTCCTTTAAACCCCAGGCATGTAGTGGACTATCAGTTTTGGTGAATGATAAATCGAGTTCTACAACTCTAGGGGATTTCAAAAAATAAATAACAACGATTACATAAACATAACCATTGTCATAAAGAATGCAGGCAAACTGTTCAAATTAAGCTGGGTAGTTATTCAAGAAAATGGAAAATTTCAAAGGACGCTATGCTTAGAAATTAAATACTTCTATGACTATAGAAAAGACATCTATTTTAGAAACAAAGCAAATGATTTTTGATACTTGGTGCTGTAGCAAAAATAGATCCTCACCACCATAAATGTAATAATGTTTATTGCATTTTAGTTTGCAACGGGCAGGGCCCTGTTCACAAATAGCTCGGTAGCTATGATGCAATATGCAGAAACGATGCAACGTGGCTAAAAGGTGCAGTAACACTTCAGAATCAATCTTAGAACACTAAAGAAATGCTATTGTCGTCGGGATTCCATCCAAGCAAATATCTATTGTGCCAAGATAACAGAAAATAGATGGACATGTATACCAAGTTGGAATCAAAGACTCAGCAAAATGGACGTTAAAAATCAGCCTAGGAATCCGATATTTCAGTTGCAAGGATGAAAAGCCCTGACAAACACTAAACTCAGAGCTAGATAAGGCCGAGGAAGAGAAGGTTGAAACATTTTCCTGCTAGAGACCATGAGGCCATAGACTAAAGCATGGAGAAAGGTCCCGTGTTCCACATGTGCAGCTCAGAGACAACAGCGGGGCTCTGAATGATGAGGTACTGACTTGTTGCCTTAAGAGCTGCAGCAGATCAAGGTCTAGGGCAATAATGGACATCCAGGTCAAGGCTGCCTGCCTCATAGTGGTGTAGGACTCACGGAATCCCAGTGGATCTACTGTTGGGAGAGGCTAACTGGTGACATCTAATGTTTCTCAGGGTCACCAGAACAATAGAAATACCTCAGTCTCCCTTTCAAATTTTCCCCTCCACTCCAGGAGACCCCACTGTGCCCCGAGTGAGGGTCACACAGATGCTTCTGGTCCGGTCCTCATCACTGCCTCTGCAACACACTTTACTTGGCTCCACGTGGCCAGTCTTGCTTTCACACATGGGCCATGATCTGCATGTGCTAAGGTCTGAGACAGCAGGCATAATTTCAGGGCAGGGTTTCTGAGTCTTGGCTATGATGACATTTGGGGCCAGCGAATTCTTTGCTTTGAGGGGCTCCCCTGTGTATTCCAGTATGTTTAGCATCATCACTAGATCTAATAGCACCCCCAATTATACAATACTAACATCTTCACACATTACCAAATGCCCCCTGGAGGCGTGAGAATGGCTTGAGCTGGCTGAGAACCACTGCTTTAAAGGTTTATACCTTTGGGGCGCCTGGGTGGCTCAGTCGGTTGAGCGTCCGACTTCAGCTCAGGTCACGATCTCACGGACCATGAGTTCGAGCCCCGCGTCAGGCTCTGGGCTGATGGCTCAGAGCCTGGAGCCTGCTTCCAGTTCCGTGTCTCCCTCTCTCTCTGCCCCTCCCCCGTTCATGCTCTGTCTCTCTCTATCTCAAAAATAAATAAACGTTAAAAAAAAATTAAAAAAAAAAAGGTTTATACCTTTAATGTACTGGTCTTGGGAGTCCAAGTTTTGGCCTTGTAGTTAGTTTGTATACTTACAAGAGAGTAAAGGCATCTAAAGATTAAAGAAGATTCTAATGCAGAAAAAAGTTTCAACTATCTACTGGATATAGCTACTCTCAGGACTCAAAAGCCCATCCCTTTGAGTCTGTAACAGGGGTCTCATTAGGTAGCTACAGAGAAACCTTGTTGCCAAACTAGAGGGGTGTTTTTTTGCAAAGCTCACTGCTTTCCAGAAGCATGCTTAAGCTTCTCTGTATTTCTAGCAGATTAGTCTCAATGGAGTCGGAGTTAGAGAAAATAAGATTTTCTCCTTCTCTTCTATGTCGTTCATGTTTTTTTTTTTCCAGATTCTGATTCATTTTAAGAACATTTACAGTCTGAATATCCACTTTCTTCTGGGGAAAACCTGTTCTATACCCAAATGTGTGGCCTTGCTGTATGTCCTTAACAGAAAGTTGCTTCAGAATATAATAGCATGACAGACACAAATAAAGCTGCACATGGGTAGTTTTTAAATATCTCCTTCTTCTGAATTATACAAATAAGTGCTAACTTTCCACTTGTAACATTTATCAACATTTTCCCCTGTGGAAGAATCAAACTACATGGTGATAAAGAGTAATATGGGACCAAAGTATGGAACTTACAGGAGAGAGATTTTGGGTCCCTAGAAGGAAACAGATTGTTAAGTGAATTTTAAGCCGACAACATGATTAGGAGAGTGAAGCAAGCAGAATTCATGAATACTTCCAGAGCCATTAAAACTATTTAAAATGAACAAGATGCAGTGAAAGGCAGTAACTTCCACATCGCTTTGCATCCTTCAACCAGAAGCTGGAAGGTATTGTGAAGGAAAACACATTGGATAGGTGGTTGGTCAAGATGATCCTTTGGTTATATGATTCTTTTCTTAAGAAAATGGCCTACTTTTTTGATTCACCTGAATAGCAGTTGCTACTTGAACAATGTTTAGATCTACTAACCAGAATTAAGAGACCCAATTCTTTGCCTTATTCTGGTGTGTGTGTGTGTGTGTGTGTGTGTGCATGCACGTGTGAATGAATTCATATCATAAGGGGTAATCAACCAAGTGGAAATCATGACTAATTTTTTAAATTTTTTATTAAAATAATTACAGCAATAGTGTAAAAAATTGTCAAATTACGGAGAAGCCATGGCTCTACAAAATAAGTTTTAATGTGGAGCTTAGCAAAGTGCCTCTCATTGTCTCTCCTCTGCCAGAGGAATTCCTCTCCTCCTCACCAGTTAGACCTATAAGAGTAGCATCACCTCCTTCTGCCAACAGGCTGCCCAGAGAAAGGAGAGGTGAGAGAGAGCCTAGCCTGCTTAGTGTCCACAACTGTGGCCTCTACATCCACAAGAAGACTGTGAGGATGAAAGATTCGGGTAAAGGAGAGGAGGAAAAAGGGGGGAGCATGCTGTTAGGAGCTTAATGATGAAGGAGGGATGGATATGGAAATGTAAGGAAAGACTCAGAGAAGGGCTTCAGTTCATATCTGTAAACCAGCTCTTGCCTGAGTTCATGGCCTGAGAGATAGAACACTGTGTTATTTTTCCAACTATTCCTCTCACCCCACCACAGGTTACCTTTTCTTCATTTCTGGGCCCAGCAATGAACTTGGCTTTCTTGAGCCATATCTGCAAATCTTTACAACAATGCCCTATGGAAATCAGCAGTAAGATGTTGTTTTTTTTTTTTTTTTTCTCTTGGCCATGGGCAGAATGTATGCTGACAGCTCAACAACATTGAGAGCAGTGACTGAACCATTTCCATCCTATAATATGCTATCGATATTTGTTTTCTGGTGACTAGAGGGGAAAAAACATGTGGGTTTTTTTGGTTTTGTTTTCTTTGTTTTTTGGCTTTGTTGATTTCTCAGCCTCAAGAATATTTATTTATCTATTGAAAGGGTAGATTCAGAAAGAGCAAGTCTCCTGGAATACCTGCTTGGAAGATAACTGGAAAGAAGCACAGATAGAAACTTCACACAGCAGACTAATAATCAGCATTTTTAAAGCCTTAAGAGGGAAAATGCAGAAGCAAAATTGCTTTTTGTGTCCTTCTTTTTATCTACACTATACCTAGGAATGCTTTTCATTTTGCCCCTGATTTACAGTGTAAAACAAAGAGAAAATCTCATGGTTCTACATAGCTTATGGTAGTCCAGTTGAACAGTTCAGGCCCAGAACTCCATTTCCATTCCTGAATTATTGAATTATTTGCAATGGATTTCTGCATCAACCAGTAACCACATAATTACTAAATGTCCCTATTTTCTTGGCCACAAGCATACATACATTTGTGGAATTGGATTAACTAAAGCAAAGGGAAATGTTTAGTAAATGATTGCTCAAAGGGCACAGTGGATAATCCAAAGGCAATATTAAAGGTCTCTGAACTAAAGAAAATTTTCTCTCTTAGGCTCATCACAAAGTAAGGAAAACCCTGACAGAAGATTTTACTTAATGGCGACAATAAAATCTCATTACTTTAGCCTGCAATGACTGGGAGATGTTGCTGTTTCAGAGTGAGGACTGGACTACGTGTCATGTCTAACATATTGACAAGACCATGGTTCTTTCCCGGGACCATCTAGGAAGCCACCGGCTCATTCATTCAAAATGTGTTATTGCATAGCCACACGTTTTGTACTCCTTTCTTAAAAACTGTCATCACAGCTTCCGACAGGATAGTTTAGAAAATTCTCAATTATGATAGCTCTGGATGATTTTGTTCATCCTGTGTCATCATGATCAGTTAATGTGGAGTTTATTTTTCTGTTTGTATAACACACACACACACACACAAACGTCTATTCATTGTTGGAGTGAAAGAAAAGATCAGCTTTCCTTGACTTCTTCCATTTGTACGTTGGTATCCATTCTTCCAGATACAGGTAAGAGATTCATTCTGCACATTATTGGAATATGTTTTCAAGGGAATAAATTTAAAGTAAATTAAAGCCGAAATTCTTCAGGTGGCCACGTTTAATTACAGAGTAGCTGTCGATTCTCTTACACACAATTTGTAGAAAATTGTCACTCACGGGTCTTGTGCATAAGTCTACTGTCTTGTATTGAGGTAGATGTGTAAATACCCCATTCACCCAACTGCATTTCAAACTACCAGAGAGCACGACTTGCCTTATGGAGTTTTGGTCTATTTTTATTTTCTCCCAGCTTAGTGATGGGGACTTAGAAGTTGCTCAATAAAGGTCATAAATATAGCTACATACCAGCTATAAATTCCAAAGAGGAATTCTAAAAATACTTTTAAGATTTTTAAGGATGGGTGGCATGAATAGAATAAGCTGCAGACTTTCCAAAGCTACTTCTGTAAAACATTTGTATGTGTTATCTGTGCACAGACAATGAACCATATGATTTTGCTTACCTGCTAATAAATAAGCAAGCCTAGTTTTTAGCCACATCTCCTGTGATGTATTTCCATAACAGAAACTGTTAAAAAGGAAACAGCGAGCCCTCTATGCAGTCACTGGTGCTAAACCCAACCTCAGCAAATCAAGGCTTCATGCCTAACCTAAGTGTGGTTTTCAACTCCCCAGGACGGGAACCTTTAACCAGTTAACCTGGAATCACCTGGTCAGCACCAGAGAGCTCATCTGCTCCATAGACCCTCCTGTGCCCTTTAGGAGGGCCGCTGTGCCTGAAACAACGCATTCTTGGCCATCGACTTCCTTTCTCTGCTCCTCTCCACCTTTAAAACCTCCTCCTCTGCAGCTCAGGAGAGCTCCTTCTACTTGGATGGGATGCTGCTCGATTCATGAATGATTCAATAAAGCCAATTAGATCTTTCAAATGAGCTCCGTTGGATTTTTGTTATTTAACAAAACAAATGTGTTCTCTGGCACATGTAATCGTCTCCGTGGGACTCGGCGGCTCACAACTGAATTTCCATGTGAGTTCTCTTTCTCACTAGTTGTATAAACTTGAGCATTTTACGGAACCTTCCCAAACCTCAGTCTTCTCATCTGTAAAAAAGGAGATATTAACTACGTTTTAGAATTGAATTAAATTTAAACGTAATTACATTAAGTTAGATGAAGTTCAATTAAAAGAGGTAACATATGTAAATTACCGAACATAGGTCTCAACATTTAGTAGTAACCCCATGAATACTAGCTCCTTCCCTTCGGATCAAAACGCATTTTGAAAGACCTGCCATTGTATTCCTACAAAAACTGAAAGCTATCAGGACAGATTCCTCTGTTCATTATAGCAGAGCCAGTCATTCCTCTTACTGAAAACACCCTTCCATCAAAGTTACTGTATGCAGCTGAAAGTTATAAAACCGTGTTTGCTTGAAAGACATCCGTAATTTTGGCTTACTTTTTGTATGCGTTTTATTTTGGCCTCATATTCTCTGTGTCATTTCAGGTGATTTGCTCCTGCCGTATTTTGCGGAGTACTTCATCTCCTACCAATGACTCCGAATCAACGAGGTTTTTTGAAATTAGAATGGAAACTCTCTGAGGTCTTCTGTTTGCTTGGTCAGAATCGTATTCTTGAGTTGCTGTGTGAATCCGGGCAGGATAATAATTCTGGCAGGGGCTGCCAGTTCTGTCAGAATGCTGAGCTGAGCTCTGCAGTTTAAAATGTGTTATCCCGAGTTGTCAAGGTTGTTAGATTTAATGTGTTTGACTTTGGGAAGGATTTGGACAGAATTTGATAGACAACTCCTAACCCAGACCTGGAACTCAATTCACCTCCGAAATGAGAAAGGTCCCGTTTCCTTTCTCGTCCCTCCCCATTCCTTTTTCCTCAACCTCATTTCTTCACGTGGTCCAAGGACCAATCGCCCAGGAGACAGATGGTACATTGAGAATGTGCGCAAGGCGAGCTGACTCAGGAGAAATAACCCCCTTCGCTGGTGGAGGTGCGGCCTCCATTCCATTTCAAGCTGGACTTGAAATCAATATGTCATTATAAACAAATATGGTGCAGGGAGAGACAGGAAGTGGATACCCACCCAGGATAAAGTAATTTGGAAACATTAGTTACTTTGATATGTGCTGCACACCAAGGAGACATGAACATTTCACAGTGGATTTCTCTGCCTCAATCAATGTCCTTTCTTTTTCTCACTTGAAGTGGTTTTATAGACAAGCAAGGTTACTTGCTTGGAGAAAGTTCAAATTCCAGTATCAATTTCTGACTGCCTGTCCAGCTCCCAATCTCTAATTGTTTACTTTGAACTACAACCTCCCTCATTGGCCTTGGAGAGAAAACCCCTGATAAATTTTAAAAAAGGCAGGCGGGGAGGGAAATGTGTGCTTCAATGCACGCTACAGGTAATGGTGTTTGGCACGCAACTGGTGTTCGTTAGCAGAACTGTCCTGACAGTGAGCCCTTTGATAATGTTTCCACTCCTATCACCCCTTCAAACATGTGATAAGCTAGGATGACAAGAAGGCAGTGATAGATAGCCTTGAGAAAGGGGCCCGAGCAGGATTCACAAAATTCTCCTCTGCTTGTCCGTACCATTCAGTCTTCCATAGTTCTTCCTCAAAATACTTTCCTACTTCTAAAGCTAGTTAGAATCATCCCATCCCAATTCTTCAACTTCTGAACTTCCTCGGGGGACATAGCTCTGCAGCTCCCTGTTCACCTGTAGAAAAGTCCTTTCCTGCTCCCCGAGATTTCCCCACTCCTCTATTTCCAAGCATGCCCCTAGTTTAACAAGCTGTATCTTTTACAACCTGATGGCCATTCTGATCCTCTTCATATAAGGGAAGTATTTTGCTTTCTTTTCTAAGAATAAGGATATAGTTGGGCTGATCCAGCTTCATTCTCTGGCTTGATTGGGGACTGAAGTTTAGACTTCGGAACTTGAATGGAGTCCAGCTAACTGGTCATTGTGGGGATTGAATATGTAACCCCAACCTCATTAACATCATGTTCCAACAAATTGATTGACCTGGTCATAATCCAGGCTGGCTCCATCCTGCATTCGACTCCCAGCCTCACTTCTAATATATTTTTAAGGGCTTGGTGGATGAATATATTTAGGTCTTTTATGGAAAAATATTTTAAGAATAAATGCAGCTAATTATAGAACCTGCTTTTAAAAGATTTGCATTACAAATGCCTGTTGAGACACTGCTAAACTAGGGTTGTTAATTCTCTGGTCTCCATATAGAAACAAACATTTAAAACATAAATCTGTGTAGTAAAGATTAGCTTGGCCCCAAACAGACTTTCCAATCCTTTATCCTTGTTAGTTCGTACAGTTGCTTGCTGTATCAATTTAGTTAAATAGGAAGAGGCGGTTTGGCTATCCAGATGGCTCTAATACTAAACGCAAAATTTAAGACACGCTATTCTATTTTGTTTATCTCATTTAGCCAATTTAGAAGTCCACATGTTTTAAAGAAATGGACTGCTTTGCAAATCTCCAAAGATTGGTTTTTAATTCCAGTTTCCTCTTACATCTCTATTTTCACCTCTGCTTTCATCCATTCCATATTCTGTGAGTAATTACAATGTGGATGACACTAGGCTGTGAACTGGGTGGATAACTCCATGGAATGGATTGTTTTACTCATTATATAAACAAAAAGATCTTGGACAGACCCCAAGAGGAGGGAAAGGAGAGAAAACTATGTGAATAAGCCAGAGGGCAGAAGACCCTGGTAGGAATTGGGCTGATTGGTTTGGTGGGGGGAAAGTATATAAAGAAGTAATAGGAGACAGGCGCCTGGGTGGCTCAGTTGGTTAAGCATCCGACTTCGGCTCAGGTCATGATCTCACGGTCCGTGAGCTCGAGCCCTGCATCAGGCTCTGTGCTGACAGCTCAGGGCTGGAGACTGCTTTGGATTCTGTGTCTCCCTCTCACTCTGAGCCTCCCCCATTCATGCTCTGTCTCTCTCTGTCTCAAAAATAAATAAACGTTAAAAAAAATTAAAAACAAAAGCAGTAATAGAAAAAATGTCAAATAAGTAATAGATTAATGAGTCTTAAAAATCAGGCTGAGTTTTGGGGGAAGGTAATAGAGAACAATTTAAAAGAACTTGTGAAATTATTTCTTTTATTTGATTTTTAGCAAGAAAAGAATCTATATGGAGATTAAGAGACATTAAGACACTGTTAGGCTCAAAAAGAATTTTAATCAATTGAGGTGAAAATAAAGAGATTCTGAATGAGGTAATACAGTGGAAGCAAAAAGGAAGGAGCAAATTAAGACATGGTATAATTGAAATAGTGAGGACAGCATAGCTCAGCTTTTACAGGGATGAAGGTCAGGAGGTAAGCTCCATATTGTTTATAGAGTAGAACAAAGAAAAAAAAAACAGAAAAATGTGGAGGAAAATTAGATTCAATGCTCTCTCATTCACATAATCCTCCAACAGAGGTTACGTGGTCTGTTCTTAGATCATTCAAATGTATTAAATTGCGTTCAAGTGAAAGACCATTGACTCTGAAGCCTGATTGCTTCAATATGAAATCTGACCATCCATTGGAGCAAAGGATGTCCACCTGGTCCCCATGGTGAGCTTTAATAAAGGTCAATCAAAGGCACTCTTGTGCTTTCAGCTTCATTGCAATGCTCAGTTTATGGCTTACAGGCTCTACAGAGCTGGGTATTATAAATCATATTTATCCAATAACTCTATGCACAAAACCTGTACTAGATGCTAGTCTCTGCCTTCCGAAAGCTCACGGACCAATGGGGAAAGAAGCCATCTTCACTTCACTGTATTTCACTTCCTCACTGCCCACCTAGTCTGTAATCCTCTGAACACGAGTTTCTCCCCGCTATTCAGCTGAAACGCCCATTTCAAGTTATGTCAATATAGTCACCACATTGAACAGCTTCTACTCGATTCTCATTTCCTTCCCTCTGTCTGTGATATTTGCAATTACTGATCACTTTCCTGGCCTCAGATCTACTTTCTCCCTCCCTCACCACTGCTCCCCTGCACTTTCAGGGCAAGAAGACACAAAACAAACACATACACATGCTGTTTTCTTTTGCTCTCCCATTGATCTCTGGGACATTTTTCTCTACTAATTTTTCTTATGACTCTCCTTTCCTTTCCTGTTCTTTCTCTGGCCTTCCTCCTCTCTTTAATTCCCATAATGTAGGTTTCTGCCAGGGTTTTACTCTGAGTCCTTTTGCCTCCTATTTAAATGCTCATTTCTTTGTTGACATCATCTACCCTCGCCGATGAATGTCTTTTTTCCTCTCAGCTTTACTGAGATAGAATTGACATGCAACATTGTGTACGCTTAAGGTATACAAGGTAATGATCTAATCCTCGAATATATTGCAAAAATGATTACCACAACAAGGTTAGTTAACACATCCCTCACCTCACATAATTGCCACTTTTTGGTGGTTGTTTTTGGTGGTGAGAACATTTCAGATCCAATATGTCAGCAACTTTCAAGTACACAATACACAAGTACACAATACAATACTGTTAACCATAGTCATAGGAGACAACTGCTAAGCATCTTACAGAAACAGAAGAGCAGTGGGGCTCTTGGTTAATAATAAGCACTTTGTGAAAGACTGAGAGCACCGGATGGAAGATGGATCAGATAGGCAGGACCAGACCCTGTGAGAATGTCTAGGTCAGAAGAAAACCTTTGACTGTAGCCCGCAGGCAAAAGAGAACAATTAAAACATCAGCAGGGTGATGACAGCATTTCATATTTTTGTTTGTTTTAGAAGGACCACACTGTAGCATAGTGGGGAATATTCAAAGAAAGAAGGAAAAATAGTTTCAACCAGTATTCGACCCCCATTAGTGGGCACTGCGTTGAGAAGGATTTGGAGGCTATATTCAGGCTAAGCTGGGGAGAGGCCATAATTATGTACTCGGGTGTGATTGTTATTCCAGATACAGCTTCCAAAGACATGGCTCCTGTCACTGCATCACTTCCAAAAAACTGTATCTGACTTCACCACTCAGTATGGAGGAAATGCAAGGTGCATTGTGGATTTAATATAAATATAAGTCAGGGGAAGATTCAGCTTCCAAAAGAAATATTTTTCTCCACTGTTAAAAATGACTGTGGTTGTCAAGGGCACAGTATGGAGAAATGCAGATGATGTGGCATATATCTGCAATCAAATTGATGGCAGGTGAAGCAAAACCAGGAGAACGATGGGGGAGGCAGTTAGGAGACTGTTGCTGCAATCCAAAAAAGCAATGATGAAGTTTTAAATTAAGTTAACTTCAGTGGTACAGGAGAGAAGAGGAAGGGTTTGGGGTGATATCAGGGATGCTGCTGAAGTCACCGACAGAACCATGGGATCACAATCATTTAATTGGCAGGTGAAAGAAGAAGGGCTCATTAAAAAAACGGAGAGTGAAGGGCTTACCTACATGCCTGAGAAAAACTCAGAAAGAGTGGGTGTCACCAAAGGCCGATTCCAACTCAGGAAGAATGAAAAATGCTGCAAAGTGTGAGGCATGATAGGACTGAATGATGTCCAGTGAAGGTAGCTGTTAGGATAACTGACCCTGAAAGGACGATTTCGGCATCCAAGCAGGGGAGGGGAAGCCAAGTTAATTGTTTTTATTTTCTCGCCTCCCATTCACCCCTTTCCAGGAGCTACACTTTAAAAGCAAAGAAAGGCTATGGCAAACTTAAGGTCATGTCTCCTTTTTGCTGCATTTTTGAGCGGGAGACATTCGAGCATGTTCGTAGAGAAAGGAGAGATCTGTTTGGGAGGAGGATGTGGAAGCGACAGGTGAGAGGTGCCTGAACTGGAGAAGAAGAAGGATGATCTTGGAGATAAAGGAAGGGAAAGGAAAGTGGGAGCAGGTGCAGGTCAATGTGTAGGTAGCTGAAGGAAGTCAAGTATCCCAGACTCGTTTTGTTGGGTCAACTGTGTTCATTTTCTGAGACAAAGGTGGGGCAGAGGATTTCAGAAGTTATTTGGTGCTGAATATTCTTTTGTATTCGATGTTTGTACTGAATGCTGTGGGGAATTGGCGACTAGCAGTAAGTAGAAGGTCATGTGAGCATTTCTGAAGACTGAGTGGTGGTTTTCACAAGGAGCTGGTAGTTCTTACCCTCAGCAGTTCACTTCGTGTGATAAAATCTGTACTTAGCTACAATGAAAACAGTGCTAGTTGGGGTGCCTGGGTGGCTCAGTCGGTTGAATGTCTGACTTCGGCTCAGGTCATGATCTCTCAGTTTGTGAGTTCGAGCCCCATGTCAGGCTCTGTGCAGACAGCTCAGAGCCTGGAGCCTGCTTCAGATCCCGTGTCTCCCTCTCTCTCTGCCCCTTCCCCACTCATGCTCTGTCTCTCTCTGTCTCTCAAAAATGAATAAACATTAAAAAAATTTAAAAAAAAAGAAAATTAAGAAAACAGTGCTAGCAAGAGAGGCCTACTCTACCCCCTGATTCTTGAGTTTGATGCCACTGGGAGCAGGGAGATGGGTGTCGGGGGAGGACGCTCAGGGCATCAGGTGAGGCTCGTTATTTCTCAGTGAATCCCTTAAGGACGACTTGAGGACTTAATCCACGATGATGATTCTTCTAGCTTTATGTAGCTCTTAGATCTCCTCTAATTATCCTACCAGATTCCTCTAGAGCCTAAGTATGTGGTATCCTCCACTGGCTCAATAGCATCCAAGCATCCAATATAACCAGCTTCGACTTTTCCACTATCCTACGAAGCTATATTTTCCGTAGGTGCCTTCAGATGAAAAGCTTTAATCTTTGGGTTGGTCCTGTTCTCATTGACCATGCACATCTTTCCCCAGTAAAAATCCATGAGTTTCTTCTTTATCTGATTAATATCAGTGAGCAATTCCACCCCAGGACAGAAAGCCAATAGGCTGTTTCCAATAAATAACTCAGGATGCTCTCTTCTGGATGTGAAGAGATTGGTTGCTAGACCCCATGAGTTGTTGAACCACAGCTGAGGTTTACCGATATGAAATGACAGGGCAGTGCCAATGGTTGTGAAGTTTGTTCGCCAGCCTTGACATGTGCACGCCAGGGAATGTATGGTTATTGACTACTCCTATGGAATGTGCCTGCTTGATTCTTTAAAGTATAGGTTCCAATGGGTTGGCATTTCAAATACATGTGCAGATATATGTGTGCGACATATGTATGTATGTATGTATGTAAAACACATACAACAAGGAATTCAGCTTTTAGGAAAGTTATCAGCTCATGTATGAGAATTGTTCTTAGAGGTAAGGGGACCAGATTTAGGCTGAGATGAGAGGGTGGTGTAATCACTGGGGCCACTGCTATCGATTACTCTAAGTGGAGTCTGTTGCTTAAGGTCTTGATTTGGTTTGCTGAAAGTTTGAGTCAGTATAGACCCACCATGGCATTATTAACTATTATGAGATCCCAGAAGTATGGGTGTATTCATTTGGTGACAAAACGTAACTTCAGCAGATGTGATTTTATCTACGGTGTCAATTTCCTCTCTTAGTGTGAGTGATTTCCTACAGACATATTAGTTTTGTGGCTACAGGGTTCTCTATCCCCATACTTAAGGACTTTCGTGTTGTAAGTATATCACTGTATAACTTCTAACATATGAACAATTCTGAATAGTAAAATTCGTCCGTCTCTGAAGATTTCGGATAAGGAATGGAGAGTCTGTACCTATGTTCATCTTGTTAAAATGTGACTGCTATTTGCTTGAATGTTTAGTGACATTTTGATCTCTTAACCTTTGTTTTCTGCAACTTCCTGATTTTCAAAACTTACAGCACATTGGAATCACTTGGAGAAGTCTAGAATGTACTTAAGTCTGACTCCCACCCTCAGATATCATGACTTAATTAAGAGGGGGTCAACATTGAAGCTGCTTGGGGGATTCTAGTGTGGAGCAAAGTTTGGAGACCATTTTCCCCTATCACATAGTTCTTTCTGAGGACATGAATGTCAGTGGAGCTGAGCCTGGACATCTTGAGGAATGCTCTATGATACTTGAATTCAATTTGACTGCGTAGACACTGCTCTCGTGTTACAGCCCCATAATAATGTTTTGTTGTGTGGTGGGTTTTGTTTTGTTCTTTCGCATGCGGGCTTTCTTTGGTACTAGAGTCAAATCACCATTCTATATCACCGCTGCACAAAGACCTTCAATTTTCCACCCTAATTATATATTTGCTAGTCGTGTAATTCAGACAAAGCAGTATAACAACTAGTATAGTGTAACAACTATGTATTACCCATAGCTTCAAAATAACCGTCCAATAATCAACTGGTATTTCATTACATGACGACTGATTTTTGTCCTCTAAATTAAATAATTGTTCTGAAGGCAGCGTGTTTTTTTCTAATGTTGCCCCATTGGTGTTCTAGCTATTACAAACAACGCATGTTATTTTCTAATATATCCTCACCCCACTGCATCCAATCTGGGTTGTGAATACTTACAAATGAGAAGGAAAGAAAGAAAGAAAGAAAGAAAGAAAGAAAGAAAGAAAGAAAAGAAGAAAAGAAGAAAAGAAGAAAGAAAAGACTTCCCAGAAAACCTGGAAGTAAGTTTGATTACCAACTGGTTCCTAATTCTCTCTGATTTATTTACTTGGACAAACTTAACAACTTCAGCGTCAGCAACTTCCAATATGTATGTAACTTATGCCAACTTTATAGAGATAAAAGAAGCCTTGATTAAGTGACACATCTAAACGACACTGGATTTCCAGAAGGAAACCACCTTTTCAGGGTGAAAAATGGGACTAGGAAAGCACGCAGATCCTTACATAGCAAAGAATAGAGAAAAATGTAAATGTTTTCCACCTGACGCAGAAGGAAAATGCTTCTCGTTGGTGATTGAGTTATAATGTAGCAAATTCACTTTCGTTTATGGAAAGTGTTTTTTATTGTTCAAGGAGGCAAATGAATGAGTGATGAGCTTTGTCAGCAGGAAGCCGGTGGCAGTGTCTTCCCAAGGGAAGAATGACTAAAAAGTATACATTTAGTACCTGTTAGAACTGAAAAGAAAATAACTTGCTTTTACCACTAACTAGGTGGCTACTTCTGTAACCTAAAGCTTCAAAAGCCAGAATTTGTTTTCATAAGCAGATGCTGTTTTTCCCAGCATTGTGCATGTGTAGCCCCCCCAAATAGCAATTAAGGCACAGCCAGCTTCAGATTTTGTGAGGGGAGACAGCAAGAAACATACCTGTGGTGAGCCAGTATTCTCCAAGAGGTGTTTTTTTTTTTTTTTTTTGAGGGGGTGTGCAGGGGGGTCATTTGTTTTTTTAACCTGGGGTCCTAACAGCAATTGTCAATTGGGGGCCATCAAGAAGAGTGGGAAAAAAGGTAAAATAATTGGGGAGGATCTTTTATTCGGGCTAGCATAACAAGCACACAGGATTGCTCATGAACAGGTCTATACTGTGGAGAGAACCGGGAGGTTAACTATAAAGTACACTGCAGAATAAATATGTGTTTACAACTGCAAATGGTGTGTTTGTGGCTCCAGTGTTAGTATCAAATCTGGCCTCACTAAGAGAGAGAAACGCTATTATTTATGTTCTGGGATTATTTGGACCCTGCGTTGCTTTCACAGCTCTGGTCTCGACCTTTCTGCTCATCCTCCCCTGTGCCCCTATGCTTGTTTCCTTGTGTTGAGGCTTCTCGGCCGTTTTTAGGGAATTCTGTCTCTGCAATTGCTTGTAACTCACACTACATCAACATTTCTGAATCTACAGCTTCTGCCTGTTCTTTATTCGTAAAGCTTATTTATTTATTTTGAGAGAAAGAGAGAGAGAGAAGGGGCAGAGAGACACAGAGAGAGAGAGAATCTCAGCAGACTCCATGGTCAGCATAGACCCTGGCATCGGTCTCGATCCCACGAACTGTGGAATCGTGAGCCTATCAAGAGTCGGACGCTTAACCGACTGAGGCACCCACATGCCCCCAGCTACTGCCACTTCTAATGCCTATGACATAGATCCAGGCAATACGGAAAGCTACCGTCTGATTCTTTTTTTTCCCTCTATGTGCACAGTCTATCCCGGGAATGACTTCTTTCTCCCCATAGCTTGTGTTGTAGTCCTCAGGGCTTGGCCCATCACTCACTTGAACCCCATCCTGCCCTGAGCTGGACCACAATGATGTGAGAACCCTTTTACATCTCTCTCCGGGGGAGATGTGTGGGCAGGGGTAAAAGAACAGGGAATTTCCATTCTCTGTAGGATTTTTTTTTTCCAGAAAGATTCCGCTGCTGTCCATGGTAACACTATAGCGCCCCAAATATAACACCACCGCCCCTGCTCCTCCAAGCCAGCAAGTGGCATACCAACAGCATCAAGTAAAAAGCAATTCAGGATTTGGGGTTTGTTGATCTACTCATTTCCTTCTGACGCTGCGTGACAGAGAGTAGCACAGGCAATAGATTCTAAGGATGGAAAATGTCAGTATCCGGATGTTGAGTATGCAGCCCAGTGTTTAAAAGTCCATCCAGGAACATCTCTGCTGTTACTCATTCAGGAGACATTTGGGGCCAGGCATCATTCAGTTGCTGGGAAATAAAGTGCCAAGTCTCTCTGCCTCCAGGGGGTCTCGCTTAGGGGGCCTACCTTCTATTTTGATCACAGCTCCCTTTCCAGCAGTGTGCCTCCTTAAGTAGTCAGACAGAACTCTCTTCTTCAGAGAGTGTCATAATCAAGGGTGCCTCCCTTGGCTGTGTAAAACTCCCGTATGTTAAAAGTAGTTACCAGCTCTGGATTCCTGGGTCCCAGGTTCCAGAAAAAACAACAACAACAAAAAAAACATTTACCAGTACATTCATCAAAGGGAGATTTGATTTCCTCTATTAGTTTTAAAGCCACTTTTTAATTTTTTTTATTGAACAAAAATTTTTTTAATCCTTATTTTTGAGAGAGAAAGAGACAGAGTACAAGCAAGGGAGGAACAGAGAGAGAAGGAGACACAGAATCCGAAGGGCACAGACTCCGACACGGGGCTCAAACTCACAACAAACAGTGAGATCGTGACCTGAGCCAAAGTCAGATGCTTAACCAACTGAGCCACCCAGGGGCCCCAAAGCCACTTTTTTTAATTTGAGAGAGAGAGAGAGAGAGAGAGAGCGAGCTTGCACGCAGGGAAGAAGGGCAGAGGGGCAGAGGGAGAGAATCCCAAGCAGGCTCCATTTTCAGCACCGAGCCCAATGCGAGGCTCAATCCCATGACCCTGCGATCATGACCTGAGCTGAAATCAAGAGTCTGATGCTCAACCGACTGAGTCATCCAGGTGCCCCCATTTTATTTGTAACAAGAAAGAAGTCTGACTGGGGAGGCAATCTGACAGTACTCTTTTTTCTTGAAAGTATGGCAAGGAAATAACGAAAATATGAGTAACATTACATAAACCCCAATGCAGCATTCTGTGCATGGCAGGTATATAACAGATGTTGAATTAAATTAATTTCATTAAGAATGAAAACCTGAGTGGTGCTGTGTGCATAGTGAAGTATTCCCACCTAGTAAGGCGAGCTGGTTAATTGATAATGAGGATTTCTTTCTAGATGTTCTTGAACATATTGAGTTCTTTACTCGCATATGCTTCAACATCGAAAGCTCTCTGGCCAGATGATCCAGCTTTAAGACCAGATCCATGAGTAGTCTGTACCATTGCTGTATGTCTCTACTGATATTGCACTCCATCTCTTACCAGAATAAAAATGTGGGTGTATTCAAGATCAGTCTTGGCAGTAGGGCTACAACTCGGTAATAAAAGATACAAACGCTGGTATCCAGGTCCTTATTATAACCCAGGATCACATGCCGAGCCTGCTTCAGAGTTGAGGGAAATGTCCTGAGTGAAATAGAACTTTGCAATGATGTCTATCGGATTCTAATTCTCCACAGCTCTTTAATAACATCCTCAAATCTAAATATCAGACAAGACGAAAGGCAGGGCAAAAATGGACTCTAGAGGCTAGTATTTTCCCGTGAGCTTCTGTGGAATTTTTGCTTGACATAACAATGACAGCCCTAAGTAAAGCCTTTCCTTGGGAATTAACGGCTAGATGGGGCTAAGTGAGGATGGGTAGAGCATCTAGTGACCAAGGGTGAAAACACATTGTATGCCAGGATCATGATGGATTTGACGATTATCCAACAAAATTAGGAAACGTCAAGCATTTACGTTGAGAACTAGATGTCTCACAGGAAGCTGACTCAACACATAACGGGTAAGTTACTGAAAATTCTATTAAACGTACTCTTCTAGAAAATGGAGGTTGTCCTGATTTCGGTGGACTCAGAACACCCACTTAATGAATCCATATTAATAGGGCAGTACAGTTCTTAACCAGGAATGCCCTTCCTGGCTCATTTCCTTCCACCCCCCACAAGTTAAGTAAAAGTTCTCAGCAAGGTTTAAGCCACTTCTCTCAATGAGGTCAGAAGCGTGGAATCCCTTTTCTCTCTCTATCTGTATTAGTTTCCTAAGAGTGCTAGAAAAAGAGACCACAAACTTCGTGGCTGAAACAACAGAAATGTATCCCCTCCTAGCCCTGGAGGCCAGAAGTCTGAGATAAGGTGTCAGTGGAGTTGGCTCTTTCTGGGGGCTCTGAGGGGGAACCTTCTCCATGCCTCTCTCCTAGCTTCTGGTGCTCTGTTGGCAGTCTTTGGGATTCCTTGGTTCGTAGACACATCGCAGTTTTCTCTAGCTTCATCTTCATATGGCGTTCTCTGTGTGTATATGTGTGGGCCTCCATTTCCCCTATATATAAGGATACCAGTCATATTGGGTTAGGACCACCCTACGGACTTTATTTTAACTTTAGTGCCTCTGTAAAAACCCTGTATCTAAACAAGGTCACGATCTGAGATACTGGGCTTATGGCTTCAACATACGTTTGTTTGTTTCTTTCCTTGTGGGGAGCAAAATTCATCCATGACATCCACCATGTCCAGTTTCTGTCCTCATTCTGACCTGATCTACCTCATGTTCCATCATAGGCAGACTATTAATGTGAGATGATTTGATCTCATGGGTTCCTGTGGGAAAAGGAATTAGCTAATCATTGGAGGAACAGTTCTTTCTCCTTCCCTCTCGCCGGGTAAGAACATCCCTAGAAGATGTAGGACAAAGCAGCACTTGATTTCTCCCGTAGAGAAAGCTTGTGCACGGGGGCATATATAACGCCTACAACACACCCACATACACATCTAAGGAATCTGTGTTAAAATAAGTAGCCAAGGCAAACCCGGAAAAGAAATAGTGACATGACACACATTCTATATACAAAAGAAAAACTTCTTGTCAGGAGGGCCTACTTGTCATACAAGTTTCATAGCTGAAAGCCTGTCTCTTTTTGTATACAAGCTGGCAAATTCACCTCCTATTTCGCTGACTACATATCTCCAATGATCTAGCCCTGGACGCATTTTGGGAAACCCTTTAGTTAATTGGACCCACAAGGTAACGACCTGCCGTTATGACAGTCCCTTCTTCAGGCTGCCAGTTTGGAGGGAGGCTCATGTACGCCTATTTTCTGAGTGCAGCAATTAGAAAGCTGAGAATAATAGCAGAGCAAATGCAGAGTTATTATTGCTGGTTTGGTGTTCTTTCAAATGCAAAAGTTCCAACAGAAGAATCTTTAAGGATACCAAAGTCTGCTAATAAATTAGCCACCTCCGTACCAAAGGTAATGAGTGTGATATGCATGGAAATTAAGTTTTTCCCTGAGGTGGAAATTGCATTTTAAAAGAAGAGCTGGTAATCTTTTATAAGTAATGATCCATGAGCTATGTTTTCAGAAGGTATGTTCTTTGAAATGGCTGTTGTGCCCACACTGCACACACTTTTTGAAGGCGACTTTTTGAAGTTGCCTCTCTGCCTGCTTTGTTCTGCTACGTAACCCGCCCTGCAGGCCTTTACAGTAGGTGGCCTTCCCTTGCATTGTGCTTACTCTGTGCTTATACCTCGCCACATCCCCATCTTTTACCGGAATGCTGCTGAAAATGGCTGAACGTGAGGAGACACCTGGTGGAGAATGGAAGCATTTGTCTCTCTGGGTAAGGCATGCTTATTTCTTCCCTTCCGATAATATTTCCTCTGCTAAGAGATCAAGGTAACGTCACAGAATCCTTGTATTTGCTTTTTAGCAGCCTAGCGATGTGGAGCGATTATACAAGCAGTAAAAAAGATGCTGCACTAATTTAGCCTCCTTATAGTACAGTTTATACACTGTGAGTGTAATGATTATTTATTTATTCACTCATCTATTTATTAAGGATGCACCTGGGGAGCAGAGGTCTTGGTCCCTGTGGGGAGCTTATGTTGAGCTGTGGAGGCAGGACATACAGTCATCAAGAGCAGGGATTAGAGGTATAATTGAATGAGGTTGAGACCACAAATGAATGCTAAGTGCCAGGTAAGCAGAGAATAGGTGAGTGGGGGAGAGCTCATACATGAACGGACTGGAAGCAAAGTGTTAAATAAGTAAAAGATGTGGCTGCAGGGAAGAAGGGGTAGTGACCGCTAGGACTGAGTATACAGAGAAAGAAAGAAAGAACGTGTGAGAGTAGCTTGTGGAAAGGGGCACGTGGGTGGCTCCATCGGTTAAGTGTCTGACTTGGTTTCGGCTCAGGTCATGATCTCACGGTTTGTGAGTTCGAGCCCCGCATCGGGGCTCAGAGCCAGTCAGCCCAGAGCCTGCTTGAGATTCTCTATCTCTCTCTTTCTCTTTCTCTCTCTGCCCCTCTCCCACTCACGCACACTCTTTCCCTTGAAATAAATAAATAAACTTAAAAAAAAAAGAATACCTGGTAGACGGACACAAGAGTATTTACAAGGAGAAATATGTTAGGGGATAATGATAGGTATGGACTAGTTTGGAGGATACAGTTCACTAGAAGTATCTTAGCCTCAAAACTGAGAAGCTGACTAGACTCAGATGTTCAGTATGCATCTGGAATCAGGGAAGGGTCAGTGGTTTTGGAGTCAAAAGTAATGACTGATCCCTGACTTCTCTCCAAACTAGCCATGCAGTTTTGGGAATGTGCCAGCTATTACTACTAAACCCAGCCCAAACTCAGTGGCTTAAAATAACCAATCATTTATTATCTCCCATGAGTCTGTTGGCCAGATGATCTAGCTTGGGCTCTGCTCCACACTCCACACGCTCTCCTGGGCAGGTTCTTCTCATGGTTGGTGTTGGTGGAGGGTCAGTGAGTAAATGTAGACATACAAGGTATCTTGGGCTGACACTCAACAATTGGCACACCACCTCTTCCCCCTTGTTCTGTTGGCCAACGCAAGGGATAAAGGCAACGCCAGAGTCAAGGGTTGGCAAACATTCTCCACTCCTTTTGTGGGAGGAACTTATAGTCGATTGGCAAAGGGGATTGATGCAGGAGGGGTGGGGGATTTAGCCACTGATGCAATTTGCCACAGCAATTCCTGTAAAGTCCCAGCTATGTCATCTTCATTTCCAAAACAGAGTGATAATGTCTGTCCCTTCACCTCAAAAGTTATGAAGATAAATACAATTAATGTATGGTTAAGCTTTTATTCAGCAGAACAGCATAATGCCAAGTAAGGAGTAATTATTTTGCATCCGTTGGTATTCTCTCCTTTAGACAAAAAATGTCAAATTATTTTAACTCCAATGCCATCCTGTAACCTCTAGCATAAGACTCGATGTAGAATGTCCTTCCAGAAGAACGGTAGGATGAAAATTTCCACAGTGGCCTTGAAAATACACAGAGGAATAATTGGAAAAACAAAACTTACGTGTTGCTCTTGTTTTCTTCAAAAATTTTCAGACAATGCGGGAGATACACTATCCATCAGAAAAGTCCTCATGAGACCTCTTTCCCTGGAATGCCAGTGTTCTTACACTGCCCTTTCCACACACCCTCGTCACTTCTCCTTTAGCATGAGTGGATAAGACAGTGAGTGGCCTGGGTTTCAGGAGGGACAAACAGAAGGATGCAAACTAGGACTGATATAGAATCTTCATCTTTCCAGCATTATGCTCTAGTTAAAAGTGAGTTAACCTTTTGGACATGTTCAGAGTTAGCCACATGCATGTTAAGACTTATTAATCCATTCAAAAATTATTGACTCCTGAGGGTAAATAGCATAGGACTCAGCATTATTTAAGATAAAAAGTAATATGTTACTTTCACGTTCAAGCTTCTTCAACTCCAGGGCATGAACGATATTTCTTAAAAAAGCAAGTTAGGCGATTTCCGTGGGTTTTAGTCATCTGGATTAATTCAGGGGACTAGAATGAGTTTTCCTGATTTTCCACAGCAAGGCATAAGTTCATAAGTGACTCGGGTTAATCAGGATCAGCTTTAAAAAGAAGTTAGACTCTCCCAGATGACAATCTTGGCTATTCCAATGGGGAAAGGAAGGGAGGGAACAGAGTTTCGCAGATCTTCACTCTTAACTCCAGTTCCTAACTTCGCGATTAATTCTCCAGAGGTTATTTCAGCAGAGTTTTTACTGGGAGAGTTGTGGATATTAATATAATCTCAGATTTGAAAAATGAAAGAAGCAACCAAGATGATTCAGAACTGAAGTCTGTTCAAAGCCCAAGCCCCGCAGAGGAGATCATGCACTGAGAATAAAAGTGGAAACAGCAACTAGAAAGTGACACGTTTTGTCACTTGCCATGATACTTTTCTACTCCTAGGGACTAAATTCTAAAGACATGCCCATGTTATGCTTCAAAATGGTGTGCTTCTGATGGAAAAATGCAACTAAATTCCTTTGAAGGCAGAGGCACCATTCAGGGTGGTTGGATTAATTTGGATTGGATTGGATTAAATCGAATCCAAATTTGATTGGATTAAAAATAAAGTTTTAGGGGCGCCTGGGTGGCGCAGTCGGTTAAGCGTCCGACTTCAGCCAGGTCACGATCTCGCAGTCCGTGAGTTCGAGCCCCGCGTCAGGCTCTGGGCTGATGGCTCGGAGCCTGGAGCCTGTTTCCGATTCTGTGTCTCCCTCTCTCTCTGCCCCTCCCCCGTTCATGCTCTGTCTCTCTCTGTCCCAAAAATAAATAAAAAATGTTGAAAAAATTTTTAAAAAAAAATAAAGTTTTGGATACCGATCTGTTTACAAAGTTCATGGAATCCTCCAGATATGTGTGATTTTCCCCTCTGCCTAGCACCTTTTGTCTTTGAAAGGCAGTGCTTTGCAGCTCCTTTTTCCAAGATAGAGAAAAAATATAAACAAATAAACAACAGTCCAGAACTCAAGAACAACCCAGCAATAACAAATCAGTCTGTGTGTGTGGCAGGAGAAAGAAAAGCAGCTATCATTTCAGACTTCCACAGGGCAACGATAAGGAACAGTGCAGAAAACATGATTGGAAAAAGGTTACGAAAACACCAATTCCACATAGAGTTATGACGACCCTGGAATTTGTATTCAGTCAACTTGCATCCATGTTCTCTTTGTGGCCAGCTCCACTATCCTCCTCACTTCACTGACACAGAACACATCTACCCATCTCTTTACTGTAGCTTGGGGGCAGAGAATCAGTCAGTTAAGAGAAAGGAGGTGGCCACTGCAGAAGCCTGAGTTGGAGTTCTCTGAGTATGAGTGGCTACAAGGGATAGTTTTGTAGAAAACAGCAAAACAAATGCAAGTTTCTTGCAGGCAGTGGAAAAAAACCTAGACCTGGAAGTCAAATAGCTGTGGTTTGTTCAGTCTTTAACCCACTTTATTGAGGTAGGCTTGCCATAGAAAAAGCTGTCTCTGTTCGATGTATGTGGCTTGATGCGTTTGGAGGTAGAGTATATCTTTGAAACCATCACCAGAGTCTAAGGCCATAACATAGTCATCACCTTCAAAAGTTGTCTCCTGAAACCCTTTATTTCTTCTTCCCTTTATTAGTGTCTGTGCATGTGTGATAAGAACACTTAACATAAAATCTGCCCTCTTTTCAAATTTTAAGTGTACAAGGTAGTATTAGCAGCTATAGGTGCTACGCAGTACAGTAGATCTCTAGAATCAATTCGTCTTGCATAATAGAAACTTTGTAGCTGTGATTTCTAATCCAGGCTTACTAGCGTGGCCTTAGACTAGTGTCTGAACTCCTGCGTGTCTGTTCTCACATATGTGGAAAATAAAGAAATTGGTTATTAGTGCAAATATATTGTCGTGAGAATTACATCAGGCGACGTCCATAAATAACCTAGCCGAATGGCTTGGGCAAAGTAAGCACCTATTTCGCAAGCTCCAGGTATGATATTAGGAAAATAGGAGGCAGTCTTGGATGTGTTCATTATTAAGAGGAGGATTTAGAGCCTACTAAAGGCAAGAGTGCCACATGGATTTGTGTGCCAACTCTAGAGTGACTGGCAGTATCTGCCCTGGGGAATTGGGATGAGAATGTTTTTGACAAAAGGCACAGTAGAAAATTGTGTGGTGGTGGGCTTTTGCGCTCTGTGGTGCGTGAGGAAAGAGAGAAGCAGGCCAAATATGCCATGCGCTTACTATTTCTGGGTAAGGACTAAACGACAAATAAAAATAAATAAAAATAACACATGTGTCTAATCTTCGAGAATCACGTGGCCTAGTGGGAGATAAATACCAATATATTACTTGTTACAAAAGCCACTCTACTCTACGGTACCCTAATAATCTGGGCAGATGTCTCTTAGTGTGCTTATTCCAGAAGGGGGTATCATTGAAAGTGTCCCAAAGGGGTGATTCTTCAGCTCTGATGAATAGTAGCTAGCCATGCAGAGGGTAGAGGAAAAGAAGCATGTATTCCTGTAAGAGGGACAACACAGACAAAGACAGTCATGAAAAACCACGGCATGAAGGTGAAGAGCATGGAGGTTTATAAATTTGTATGGGGAAGTGGCCGAAGGTCATTGTTGAGGTAGGCAGGCTGTGTACGATGTTAAGCTCTATTGACACACGGTGTTGGCTTGACTTGAGGGCGGTGGTTGGGCAATACGATTCATAGCTCCACAAAATCCCCATTCATATACAGTAAACAAAATTTCTTTGACACGTTGAAACTTAAAGACTGATGAGATGCCATAAATTTATTTTAGTGATTTCATTCTCTCGCCATGATCTGTGCCATCTCATGATGGAGTAGGTCCCGAGAGGAAATAAAATTGTGTGTACTTAGAGTTTATTGTCCTGATAGATTGTTATTGCCATTAGCATCGGCAAAAACAACAATGGGAAGTAAGGATTTCCAACAGACAGCTTCTGCTCGTGTTCGGTTGGTTGGCCTGCTCTGTCCTTTCTTCCTTACAAATTATTCTCCAATGCCCTTGGGAAGCCAGTGCCAATTTCCCCTCAAAGAATTAACCACCCCTTTCTCCATGTACCCAAAGCACACTGCTTATGTCTCTGTCGCGGTCTTTATTCTATTCAGCCAGCCTCTTGTTAGTTTTTTTTTTTTTTTTTTTTTTTTGTCAGATGGTAAACTGATAGCAGACTGTCAGATCTATTGTATAAACTTCTGGAAGGCAAGGACTAGAGCTTATTAGTCATTGTTTCTCTCACAGGACTCAGCCCTGTGCTTAGCACACAGGAGGTGCTCAATAAATGTGTGTCCAAGTGAATTGAATGGTGATTGCTATTTGAAGTCTGAAGTTTAATCTTCATTATAATAGAATTGGTCATCTACCAAGCTTCCACTATAGTTCATAAAGCTGTGTGTCTAAATACTTGCCATGTTATCAAGGTATTTATATTCCAAATATAGATTTAGGGGCTAAGGCCGTGATAAGCTTAAACTGAATTTATCTGGCTCATAAAAATTAAAGGTAAAGCAACTTATGGTTATGATTTTAGTTACAATTGTAGCGCAATAATACATTAAACTAACTCAGCCTCCAAGAGACACATTGAGGTTAGCAGTTTGTGGGGTAAGATTCCCCTGATTATATAACAAACAGGTGTCTTTTTAATTGACATCAGAGAATAACAGTGCCATGTTTTAACCATCTGGGGGAGGGGGGTCGTTAAATATAGGGGAATGGTCTAGGTCTATGGGAACTAAAAAGCCACGAAGGAAAAGGATGCCTAACGAGACTTAGTAATAATTCTCTGGCAAGTCCAGGAAGAGCTATAGGAAGAAAAAACTGTGATGACTCCAATCATCATGGGTGGAAGAAAGGAGAGGTGACATTGCAAAAGAGAAGCAATTATCGTTCCCTACACTGTAGAGGGGTATACGGGTGTCTTGAAGACCAAGATAACCAGGGGACAGGAAAGATGGTAGCACAGAGGGCACTCCCCTCTGGTTTTGGGAAGGGCTACAGTTATTAGGGTTCACTCAGATTATGGAGGATGATGACCCCAGAACAAATACGAAAACTTTATTCATGGGGGTGAGGTGCCAACCAAAGATTCGATTTTAGATGATGACACATTTTGGTCTTATGTAAAATGCAAATGTAATTACTTTCCATATTTATTTAATTTGAGAGAGAGAGCGAGAGAGAGCAGGAAAGGGGCAGAGAGGGAAGGAGAGAGAGAGAGAGAGAGAGAGAGAGAGAGAGAGAATCCCAAGCAGGATCCACAATGCCAGTTCAGCACGCCATATGGGACTCGAAGCCACGGACCATGAAATCATGACTTGAGCTAAAACCAAGAGTAGGATGCTGGAGCCACCCAGTTTCTCTGCAAATGTAACTTTATTACATGCTATTTTGTCATGTTACAAATTTCCATTGAGATAACAATACAGTTAGATTATCAGTCATGAATTTTAGGAATTTCCAGGGATTCTTCTGGATGGAATGGTTTGGGGAAGAAGATGAGAAAGCAAATGCAATACTTTCTGAAAATAATTCTCAGGGAATTGATATTAATGTGCACAGACACAATGCTGTGCTAGTTCCGTAGAACGCTGTGGATACGTCGAAGATACCACCCCAGGTTTGAAGAGGTCTGCCTTCATTTTGGTGTTCCTTAATTTCCAAATTTGCCTTCACTCTTCTAGCAGAGATTTTCTCTTTGTTTTATAGCTCAGTCAGATTTTCTCCACGATTTCTGTGCTCTCACCTTTAGATAAGCAATTTCACATCCCCGTGGACATATTTTTTATTCATTATTGAGGAATTTCCTAACCAAAGGTGTAAGAAACACCCAAAGGTCGTCACGAACTGACTGAAACTCTAAATAAAGCCAGCAAAGTGTATTCTGGACACTCTGTGTTCCACTTCATTCTCCCTTGGCTTTCAGGGGTCACTTCTTTCTCCCACCAAATCTCACTCTCAGAGTACGATCTAGAATTAGTTACACTTTGATATGAGTTTGAGGTCGTGTTCGTGGATATCACCGATATTTAGATCTGAACATGATCGTAAGTAGATCCAATCTCCATGCATTAGGTATAAGGAAACCATATTCTACAGAGAAATCTCAAGTGCCACGGCTAGTTAATGGCAGACCAGGGATCCTGGGGCTCAGGTTAAAGAGAAGAGCTGTTTCATCATTAAAAGTGTCTTTGGTTTCAAACAAAAGGAAGCTCAATCCAAATTTGCTTAAGGAAAGAGAAAGAGAAGTGTGTATGGGGGGTGGGGGGAGCCAGCAGAGGCTCATCTAGCTGGCCATTCCCGGGGAGGGTCTGGACACCACATGGTTTTCCTGTTTCCAATTTTCAGCGTTTCTCCCCAGAGTCCCTTCCGTTTTCACATTGGCATTCTTCTTGTGCTCACAGGATGGCTGCTAGCACCTCTGGAGTTGCATGCCTCCACATTTACATTCAGGAGGAAAAGAGTACGTTCCTCTCCATCTTCTCGGTGAAATCCTTTAGTTCATACTAACTCGACCAGCTTAGATCACCTGCCACCATGAACCAGTCACAGTAGCCAAGTGGGTGGAGCTGTGAATGGCTTAGCCTAGGTTACTGTTTCGTCCTTATCCATGGAACTGGCAGGAGAGCCGGATTCCTTATGACCTTGTGCATCACCACCACCACCAACAACAACAATAACAACAACAACAACAACAACAACAAAGAAAGAGCTTTGAGGAAGAGGGAAGAAGCAATGAATGCCAGAGAAGCCACAAGAAATTGCTTCACGGTACAATTGATTTATAAACTAGTTAAGTTCCAGAAACACAAGCTTTGGTGACCATAATAACACTGTCTCTCTATCTTTTTCTCCTGTTTGCATACAGTCCTGGATAAGACGGTTATTATGATTCCTCGCTGTGAGCTCAGGATCACGTAGAGAGGGCAGTACCTCCAGTGACTTTCACTCTGAATTCTTCCGTGTACTTGTTGGCTAATTCTCAAATGGACTGCAATTTGAGCCTAAATCTATCGTCCCTGTCTTCATTTCTATGTTCACAGTGCCTGGCCCCAAACAGATCATCAAGCAGCAAATGTTTATAAAATGGAGGTGACTGCCTCACTACACTGGACATCCAGACTTTGATGTTTGTATTTAATTCCCGTTTCCTAGGCCATCCTCATCTGGAGGACGAAACCCCTGTCACTCACAGACACCTCTCCCATTTATTAAATCTCACCTGACAACCCGGTTTCTGCTTCCTGATCTCCTAAATAATGATTCTATCCACCGCTACCAACCCCAGTGCTCTCGATATCAGGGTTACTCGGTGAGCATCAACGACAGGCCCCCTCCCTGTGATGTTTTGTGTGCTGAGTCCTAGAACTGAGTTTTGTGCCTCCCCATCACCCCCAGGTCAGGCTGCTATGGTGGTTTCCCATTCTCCTTCCAAATTCCCCCTCCTTTGTATCCTGTAGGTAAAGACCAGAGTGACATCTAAAGCAGCAATGTCCTTGCTGGGACCTCTTAGTCCCTGGCTTTTCCTGGACTTTTCAAAACTGCCTGAATCCTGACTCAGTGTGTTTCTTTAGGATTTTTTTTACACAGCTGCTACATACTTGGAACTCCACACTTGGAACTCCCAGGGATGGAAGTTACACATGAAGGGATCTGCAAAGTCCTAACCCTTCTGTCTGTTCCAAAAGCCTCTGGATTTCCCCTCATCCAGGTTTTCCCACAGCTCTGTCCTACATTACCACCATTTGCACTTCCAAATCTCCTCCTGGGTGTCACTTCTCTGAGACACAGATTTCCTCCATTGTTGTCATGGTTACCCACCTGAGGATGATGAAGCCCAGGGAAGTTGAGTGACTTTTATAAGGTCACATGGCTAGTTTGTGGCAGAGTTTGAATACGTCTTTTAATGCTAAATGTTATTTTTTTTTAAAAGGAAATTATTGTTAAATTATAAAAACCACTGAAAGCACGTACTGATAATTTTGATTGAAGCAATACTCAAAATAACTTCCAAATACACAACTTAGGGCAGTGGAGGAGAAGGGGGTACAAGTTAGTGACAATGAGGAGTGCCTGGGTGGGTCAGTCGGTTATGCGTTCGACCGTGAGGTCAAACCCCGCATCGGGCTCTGTGCTAACAGTGCAGGGCCTCCTTGGGATTCTCTCTCCCCTCGCTCTGTACCTCTCCTCCCTCTGGCTCTCTCTCTCTCTCTCTCTCTCTCTCTCAAAATAAATAAACATTAACAAAAGAAAGTCATTCACAATGATGTAAAACAAGAGAGGGCTGATGATCTATTATCCTGAGCATTTCCCTTTCAGGGAACCTGTCATGAAGTCAGAAAATTACATAAATGTTATGAGAGTATGACTCAAAGTATTTTTCCTTAAACTTAATAATAAAACAATCAATTATGCATCTCTGGATTCTCATTTGTTTTCCACTTCAAGGACAAAGTGAATAGTACATCTTCAGGGAACTGTTCTCTATTAGGAGTGATTGACAAAAATTTGCCGGTGAGTTAACTGGTCCCAACGTAAACATGTTCTTACATAATGGAATGTATGTCAATGAAGACAGCACTCTACTGATACAGGAGCCCCATTGCCTAGCCATTTTAACTAGATGACAAATACCGTTTAAAAAAATATGCTTTCTGGGGCACCTGAGTGGTTGAGCATCCGACTTCAGCTCAGGTCATGATCTCATGGTTCGTGAGTTCGAGCCCCGCATGAGGCTCACTGCTGTCAGCACGGAGCCTGCTTTGGATCCTCTGCACCCCCCCCCCCCCCGCCCCTCCCCTGCTCTCACTCTCTCTCTCAAAAAAAATAAACCTTAAAAAAATATGTTTCCTGACCCTGAGTTTAGTATTTGGGAATTTAAACTCCCAAGTTTGATCTTAAGAGAGTTTCATACAGACCTGTGAAATATCTTATTGAAGAGATCAGAAAGTGACCTCTTCAAACTGAATTAGTTTTATTCAAGTTCAATACTAGAAAAATGATTTAGGTGAAGAAATGGCCGTGGTTAATGATGACATTCTGTTCTACTCTGATTCCATCCAAGTTTTCAAATAAGAACTGATCTTTGGAAGCTTATCAGAACCACTTGAAATGTTTTTCCTCCTACACTTGGGTTTTGAATCTTTCTTAATGGCACAATGCCGTTGATTAGCTGATATTTAGTGATTCTTAAAGTTTTGACTTGAAAGATGATAATTGCTAGCATAATACTACCATGAGTTTAACAGAAGAAAAATAAAGTCGATGGGGCGCCTGGGTGGCTCAGTCGGTTAAGCCTCCGACTTCAGCCCAGGTCACAATCTCGCGGTCCGTGAGTTCGAGCCCCGCGTCGGGCTCTGGGCTGATGGCTCAGAGCCTGGAGCCTGCTTCCGGTTCTGTGTCTCCCTCTCTCTCTGCCCCTCCCCCGTTCATGCTCTGTCTCTCTCTGTCTCAAAAATAAATAAACGTTAAAAAAAAAAAATTAAAAAAAAAAAAATAAAGTCGAAACACTTTACTTTGACTTTTTCTAGAATACTATTTTTTCCTCTTTGGCAAAGCTTTTCAAGTCCTTCGCTTCAAGCTGATCTCAGTAATTAAAAGAATGATTTAAAAAAACTCTAAAAAGATTCTGCATATTAAAATTCATTAAAATGCAATATTCACAAAACAGGATATTTTATCATAAGTATATAAGAGAAGAAAATGGGAAGGAAATTAGGTGCTTCCTCCATATGCATTGCCCATGTGTGTTCAGTACAGTTTACTTGTATAACTGAGAACCTGACACATTAATAAGTAGTTACGTGGCTCTTAGCTCCATTTCTTTCTAGAAACTTGAGGAAAGGAAGAAGAATGAAAGTAAAGAAGAAGCAAAACCTTATTTCCTAAGCTGTCCGTTAGGATAGTGGCTATTTAATTCCCACATAAGGGGTGTGTGCCCAACTGATAGAACTAGTCCACTGTGGAACAAAACTAAGCTATTGACATGATATGGTACAAACCCACTTACCTCAGAAAGAAGGACTGTATCTAAGCTTACACGAGGTCGTTGCGGTCAAACAAGTGAGGGAGCCATTCACATAAGTCGCTGAGCATTCTGGAAATATACCAACTGCATACGTGATGGAGTGTCCCCCAGACTGGGGTGTTGTCACGGAGACACAACCAGAGTGGGCCTTGAAATAAGCTTGGCGGGGAACGTCCTCCCTAAGCCAAGCTGCCAAAGCTCGGGTGCCACGTGTGTGCTGCCAGCCCTGGGGAAACGGGCAGGTAGATAAGATGTTCTCTCTGTGACCTACGTCAGAAACGCTCTGAAAAACAAGTAATCATGCGAAGCAGGAGGAAGTAGGAAGTGTTGTCACAGGCATTCCAAGATACCTGATTTTTTAAAAAAATGCTACAGAGTACACAGCATGTTACCCAGGAACATAAACCGAAAGCACTTTCATAATCAATTGATCTTTTCTCCTAGTTAATGTTAGTAATAATTGTAACAAAGACATTAAAGGTTCAAACATTTCATTTTGCTTCCAAACCAAACCATTTAATAATGTCCTAGTTTTTAATATAGCTTAGCACTTTGCCTTAGTAAATGAGAATTTGCATTTTTATTTAACCTTTTTGGCTCTTTATATCTTGCCCTTCCCAATTGGCTAATATCATCCAAAGGGTGAGGATTCCATATGACCCTTCTTTTACCCCCAGTCTACTCTATAGGGTCAGTAAATATTGCTGGTTTAATGAGGTTTTATTGTATGGGGCATTTGGGACACATCTATCTGTTCAGTAGCTTTTTCTGTCCATGGCACACACTCCTGATTTTCCTATTGCCTCAGCTGCCTTTGGTCTGAGGACCTGCCATATTATCAGTCACCCCTTTACAACTAGAGTCTGGTCCAGACCCCAATGTACTGGCTGAGCTCCTGCTGCTTACTACAGAATTTGCTGGCAATGATCCCAACTCTAAGAGGCACTTGCCCTGAATTTTTTTTCCTTCACTTTATGGATCCATCGTTCATCTGAAAGACATTCCTCCCTTTGGACTGGCTACCTGGACTTGACTTATTCCGTAGCCAGTTCAGAAATGACTTTTCCACTGGCTCTTGGAAAAGAGGTAGGATAAACATCTTTACAAGAGTGGGCGTTCCTGTAGTGCCTACATCCCTGTACACCCACTGCTGCCCTAGTTAAGTGAGGAGACGGCAGAAGTTTAGTGAATATGGCAATTGGAGCTATATTCAGGTGATGGGAGGGATCTGGGATTGATTGTACCTACTCGCAAACCCTTACTGAGATGGTCCAAATTTTCTCAGTCCACATTAAATGCTGCTTTTGGCAATAGAGTGATATTTAAGAGCAGATTTTAAAATGCTCCATTTCTTTTTAATTATTAACTAGTTGCCTCAAGACATATGACAGAAATCCATCTTATAAGAATGTCATCGACAAGAAATTTCCAGATAAAATTTTCCCTCATTAGAATTTGTGTGGTGTGAGTGTGTGTGTGTGTGTGTGTGTGTGTGAGAGAGAGAGAGAGAGAGAGAGAAAGCGTGTGTGTGTAGGGAGCTTCCAAAGACATGAACAAATTATTGAGCTAGATTGTTATGGTATCTGATGAAGACATCACATTAAACACTGTAAGAAACATTCACTGTATTGCTCTTTATCTTTGGTAAATGCTTCTAAGTTCATTTAAAGAGTGCTGAGGGACTGGATCATGGAACATACATGTTAGCAGTGTCATACTCTCAGCTTAGGGAGATAAAGTCAGCACTGCATAAAAGTCCAGATTCTGGGGAGGGACTGGAGCTATATTGGTGGAAACACATCAAAAGGTAAAGGAAGGTAGTCAAAGGACAACCCCTATAGACTTCACAATTTAGGTAAAAGACTTTCATGAGTAGTCCTTAGAACTTTATTGCTGCCTGTGCCACTAACTAGATCTCCTCAACATTATTTTCCTTCCCTTGAACCATGATGGGCCCCTTTAGAATGGACATTGAGGTTGACGTTAGCCATTTCAATTTCAAGATGCAGAAAGACCAGAAAAAGATTAGAAAACAGCAACAATATTTTACCTTGACTCTTTATAGACTGAGCACCTAGTAGATATTTACCAGATGGTGAATAAGATACTGTTTTGGAAACACAGATACGACTGTAAATGTCTACTATTTTGTAAACCTTGGATAAAAGTGTAAGTGAAGAAAGAATTTGTAGGTAATTTAATATTGTTCTTTGTGACCTTTTTTGTGTTTTTATGCTACACATTGAACATAGATTTATATATTTTCATAATCAGAATAAGTCAAAGAAATTTGACTAGGAAAGGGAGGAGAGAGACAGGGCAGATGATGAGACAGGACCAATGTAGACATTTTTTAAATAGAAGGGTTTGGTGATAATTTCTCAGGCTGAAAAGAAAGAGTCAGAGGAAAATGAGAGTATAGCATGTATAAGATGAGGGATTAACTGATCTATCATAGTTCCTAGATAAAAAGAGGGGATGTCATTAAAAGTGATGGTGGAAGAGGTAGTCCTGAATTGAAAGAGAACGAATTTACACTTTGAATTTTGAATAAAGAGGAAAAATGTTGAAATGTGATGTAAGTTTGTAAAAGGAGCTTATGTGTGTTTGAGATGGTTCATGCCAGATGGATCAAGTTTTCTTAGTGAAAATACAGGACACATTTGTTAAGAGCCATGAAGGAAATGAGAATCAATGGAGACAGTGAGAAGAGTGATCATGGTTTCTAAGAATAATTTGCAGGAATGAACCAAAGGGTTACTAGGTGATGCTAAGGACACTAAGGCTTTGCCAACAAGGAGATTTCATAGCATAGGTATTAAAAATGATCCCAACCGATGAATGGATAAATAAGGTGTGGTATATATATATATATATATATATATTACCCAGTGATGAAAAAGAATGAAATCTTGCCATTTGCAACAACATGGATGGAACAGGAAGGTATTATGCTTAGTGAAGTAAGTCAGTCAGAAAAAGACAGATATATGTTTTCGCTCATATGTGGAATTTGGGGAACTAAACAAAAGACCATAGAGGAAGGCAAGGAAAAATAAGTTACAAACAGAGAGGGAGGCAAACCATAAGAGACTCTTAAATACAGAGAACAAACTGAGGGTTGATGGGTGTGGAGGTGGTTGGGGTGGGAAAAATGGGTGATAAGCATGGAGGAGGGCACTTGTTGGGATGAGCAGTGGGTGTTGTATGTAAGTGATGAATCATGGGAATCTGCCCCCAAAGCCAAGACTATACTGTATACACTGTATGTTAGCTAACTTGACAATAAATTATTAAAAAATTGAAATATAAATAAATAAATAAATAAAAGAACAATCCCTAAGTGTTCCTTAAGACTTTGGGTCATGGCATATCTTTCCTAATACACAATATTAATTAGTTACACAAATTTGGCTTCTATTTATTTACTGACATGATTTACTTAGCTAAGACAAGAGCATTTACCATCAGCTACAATTTCTTCCCAGTCTTATAAGCCATTAAGTATATCTCCACACCACGAAGCACCAACTACATAAGAATAGTGCATACTATTCCTTCCGATTGGAATCTTCTTCTACTTTTTACCTGGCTAAACTTCTCTCATTTTTAAAGTACTAGTTTCTTCTTCCCTAAGCATTTTCCATTCCTTAGACAAATTTGGTCCACCCATAATTCTTTCTTATAATATCTTGTTCTTTTATATTTTTTACAATTTATAATTTTATATTATTATGTGTATTTGTTTCAAATATTCTTTCCTAATCAGATGGAAAGCTTTGTTAATATATGGTTATAGTTATTGTATTTATTATAATATCCATAATACCTAGAGCAGGACTTAACACAGGCTTGATAAATAGTTTTTATTCAATTAATTGATGATTGATAAATAAGATGATTGAAAAGTAAACGAATAAACTAAAGCAATATTATTCTTATATTTTTCATGGCCTAGTCTTAAACTTCTTAAGTGGACCTATTTTTCACTCTAAATTTTATTTTGCTTCATATCCTGCCAGCTTCTGACATCATTATTTAGTTGCCTGTATATGACTTCCAAGTAAACCAGATCAATCTTATTATCCACCATCTGGAATTTTTCACTGCCTTGGAGTGCCATTTATATTGCAATTACTGGAACCCATGTTTGGATGAACGATATCCAAGTTCAGTATGATCTCTGACACTGTTCTGTGTGGGCTGCTGGATTCACTACCTTTACCTGGCGTGGGTTCTGTCAACAGATCAGATCTGCCAACTGCATATTACGTTTCAGCACCCTTCTGTATCCTACAAGTCCCATGTTGCCCAAACTCCACTTAGCTCAGTCTTGATTAGCTTCCATGATAACACAGGTAACTTTTAAATGAAATTCAAAGAATCATTTACCCTTTGGAGAAATGTCTCTCACAGCAGAAAAAAGAAAAAAAGGTGACATTAGCAAAAAAGTGGAGTAGGAAACTCTAAGAGTCTCTCCTTCCACAAAAGCAACAAATATATTGGCAAAACTGTCATAATCAACTTTTTAAAAACTCTGTAAACTAGCCAGAAGTTTGAAACAACCAGAGAAATCTTTCATCAAGAAAAAAAACAGCTGAGTCTCTGTTAGAGAACTTTGTGGCATTTAATTTACCCTGGTCCCCTCTCCTAGAATTCTGTATCTGGTAAAGAAATCCTGCAAAAATGAACGAAAATTAAAGTACTTGCAGATGAACAAAAACTAACAATTTGTTGTTGGTTGACTTGTTCTACCTGAGATACTTAAAAAAAAAAACATTTTAGGCTGAAATGAAAGAACACATGACAGTGACTTTAATCCACACAAAGAAATGAAGAGCAACAGGAAAGTAATAGTATATATAAAAATAAATGTTACAATTAATGTTTTGGGGATGTAACCCCTCTTTTTGCTTATATTATTTAAAAGACAACCTCATAAACAATAAATATTCATCTATATTTTTTGTCTTTACATATATATTGATTAAAAGGACAATCAACTATGAAGATATAACAATTATAAATGCGTATGTACCTAACAACAAAGCCCCAAAATCTGTGATTCGATTAATGACACAATTGAGGGAGAAATAGGTAGTCCAACAACAGTAGGTGGAAACTTCAATACCCCACTTTCATTAATGAACAGAGCAACTACACAGGAGATAAGCAGGGAAATTGAAGACTAGAATAACACTCTTAACCATTTAGAGCCAACAGATATATGTAGAATACTTACCTTAACAATAAAAGATACATATTTTTCTTGAGTGCATATGGAGCATTCCCCATCATAAACTATATATTACTCCACAAAATAAGTCTCAATAAGTTTAAAAGTTTAAAATCATGCAAAATAGTCTCTCTGACCCCAGTGGAATGAAATTAGAAATCCATAGCTGAAGGAAATCTAAAATTCACATGTGGAAATTAAGCAATTCAATTTTATTTATTTATTTTTTTAATTTTAGTTTTTAAAATTTACATCCAAATTAGCTAGCATATAGTGCAACAATGATTTCAGGAGTAGATTCATTAATGCCCCTTACCTATTTAGCCCATCTCCCCTCCCAAACCCCTCCAGTAACCCTCAGTTTGTTCTCCATATTTATGAGTCTCTTCTGTTTTGTCCCCTCCCTGTTTTTATATTATTTTTGTTTCCCTTCCCTTATGTTCATTGTGTCTCTTAAAGTCCTCATATGAGTGAAGTCATATGATTTTTGTCTTTCTCTGACTAATTTCACTTAGTATAATATCTTACAGTTCCATACACGTAGTTGCAAATAGCAAGATTTCATTCTTTTTGATTGTCACGTAATACTCCATTGTGTGTGTGTGTGTGTGTGTGTGTGTGTGTGTGTATAAATATATATATATATATATATATATATATATATATATACCACATCTTCTTTATCCATTCATCCATCGATGGACATTTGGGCTCTTTCCATACTTTGGCTATTGTTGATATTGCTGCTATAAACATGGGAGTGCATGTGTCCCTTCAAAACAGCACACCTGTATCCTGTGGATAAAAGTCTAGTAGTGCAGGGGCGCCTGGGTGGCGCAGTCGGTTAAGCGTCTGACTTCAGCCAGGTCGCGATCTCGCGGTCCATGAGTTCGAGCCCCGCGTCGGGCTCTGGGCTGATGGCTCGGAGCCTGGAGCCTGTTTCTGATTCTGTGTCTCCCTCTCTCTCTGACCCTCCCCCGTTCATGCTCTGTCTCTCTCTGTCCCAAAAATAAATAAAAAACGTTGAAAAAAAATTTGAAAAAAAAAAGTCTAGTAGTGCAATTGCTGGGTCGTAGAGCAGTTATATTTTTAGTTTTTTGAGGAACCTCCATACTGTTTTCCAGAGTGGCGGCACCAGTTTGCATTCCCACCAACAATGCAAAAGAGATCCTCTTTCTCCGCATCCTCGCCAACATCTGTTGTTGCCTGAGTTGTTAATGTTAGCCATTCTGACAGGTGTGACAAATCATTGTGGTTTTGATTTGGATTTCCCTGATGATGAGTGATGTTGAGCATTTTCTTATGTGTTGGTTGGCCATCTGGATGTCTTCTTTGGAGAAGTGTCTATTCATGTCTTTTGCTCATTTCTTCACTGGATTATTTGTTTCATGGGTGTTGAGTTTGATAAGTTCTTTATAGATCTTGAATACTAACCCTTTATCTGATATATCATTTGCAAATATCTTCTCCCATTCTGTCACTTGCCTTTTAGTTTTGCTGATTGTTTCCTTTGCTGTGCAGAAGCTTTTTATTTTGAAGAGGTCCCAGTAATTCAATTTTGTTTTTGTTTCCCTTGCCCCTAGAGACATGTTGACTAAGAAGTTGCTGTGGCCAAGATCAAAGAGGTTTTTGCTTGCTTTCTCCTGGAGGATTTTGATGGCTTCCTGTCTTACATTGAGGTCTTTCATTCATTTTGAGTTTATTTTTATGTATGGTGTAAGAAAGTGGTCCAGGTTCATTCTTCTGCATGTCACTGTCCAGTTTTCCCGGCACCACTTGCTAAAGAGACTGTCTTTATTCCATTGGATATTCTTTCCTGTTTTGTCAAATATTAGTTGGCCATACATTTGTGGGTCCATTTCTGGGTTCTCTATTCTGTTCCATTGAGTTGAGTGTCTGTTCTTGTGCCATAACCATACTGTCTTCATGATTACAGCTTTATAGTATAGCTTGAAGTTCTGGATTGTGATGCCTCCTGCTTTGGCTTTCTTTTTCAAGATTGCTTTGGCTATTTGGGTTCCATACAAATTTTAGGATTATTTGTTCTAGCTCTGTGAAGAATGCTAGTGTTATTTTGATAGGTATTGCATTGAATATGTAGATTTCTTTGGGTAGTATTGACATTTTAACAATATTTGTTCTTCCTATCCAGGAGCATGGAATCTTTTTCCATTTTTTTTTTTTTTGGTGTCTTATTCAATTTCTTTCATAAGCTTTCCATAGTTTTCAGTGTATAGATTTTATATTACTCACAAAATAAGTCTCAATAAGTTTAAAAGTTTAAAATCATGCAAAATATTCTCTCTGACCCCAATGGAATGAAATTATAAATCCATAGCTGAAGGAAATCTAAAATTCACAAGTATGTGGAAATTAAGCAATTCAATTTTAAATAACCAATGAATCAAAGAAGAAACGACAAGAAAAATTAGAAAATACTTTGAAATAAAGGAAAACAAAAATAGAACATACTGAAACTTTGAGAATGTAGAAAAATTAATGCTTGGGGGGAAATTTATAGCTATAAACAACTATATTAAAAAAGAAAAAGGCCACAAATTAATAATCTAAATTTTAACTTACTGAAATTAGAAAAAGAAGAACTTTGTTTACCAAAGCAAAGAAATAAGAAAGATTAGAATGGAAATAACTGAAATAGAGAGTAGAAGAATTACGAAGAATAAATAAAACAAAAGTTGTGGATGTTTTTGTTTTTGTTATTGTTTTTGAGATCAACAGAATTGACAAACCTCTAAATACAATGACCAAAGAAAAAGAGAAAAGACTCAAATTACTAAAATTGGGAATAAAAGTAAGGATATTACACAAATAAAAATAATTTTAATAGTATACTTAAACAATGGTATTAAAAAAAAAGAAAGTGTTAAATTCTTAGAAAAGCACAAATAATCAAAACTGACTCAAGAAGAAATAGAAAATATAACAAGGAAACTTATAAGAAGGAAAAAGATTTATTCAATGATCAAAAAAATGTCAAACAAAGAACATCCCAGGGCCAGATGGCTTACTGGTACTAACAAATCTTTAAAAAGAATTAACACTAGTACTTCTCAAATTCTTCCAAAAAATTAAAGAGGAGGGAATACTTCCTAACTCTTTCTATGAGACCAATATTAACCTGATACTGAAGCCATACACAAACATTATAAGAAAGCTATAGTCCTAGGGGTGCCTGGGTGGGTCAGACGGTTAAGCATCCAGCTTTGGCCTAGGTCATGATCTCACCATTCCTGAGTTTAAGCCCTGCGTTGGGCTCTGTGCTGATAGCTCAGAGCCTGGAGCCTATTTCAGATTCTCTCTTCTTTCTTTCTTTCTTTCTTCTTTCTTTCTTTCTTTCTCTCTCTCAAAAACAAATAAACATTAAAAAAAAAAGCTACAAACCTATATGCCTGATCAATATACATCCCAAAACTTCAACAAAATACTAAAACCAAATCCACCATCATATTAAAGAAATACACCATGACAAATGGGATTTATCTGAAGAATGCAACATGTCTCAACATATGAAAATCAATGAATATAATCCACCATATTAATATAATAGAGGGAGGAAAAGTACATTATCCTCTCATTTGATGCAAAGAAAAAAAGCATTTCACAAAACCCAACACCATTTCATTATTTAAAAAAATGTCTAAAAACTAGGAATTGAAGGTGTATAGTACAGGGCTATCAACATGGGCTTAGATTGCCATACCCTGCACGTTCCCCAAAGAAGTCTGTCTTCAGGACTAGTCCTTTGTCAACTCCTAGGAGGCAAGCTTTGGCTCTTGGAATATTCTGCCTGATAAGAATGTATTTCTATGTCTGAAGCTTTGGGCCATGTTGTATCAGTGTGATGAGATAGTTTATACTAACAAATGTGATTTATGATGAATGCTTGTTTTTGTATGCCTGAGGTCTTACGATACATGGTATCCATGTCATCAGCCAGTTTATGCTAACAAATATGATTTATGATGAACGCCTATTTTGGCTTAGGGATCTGGAATCTGAGTAGCTGAGGTCAGTCATGCAGGTGGATGTGTGCAAACATAAATGACCGCCATGACCGCCAATACAAACAGTGGGCATCACAGCTCCAGTGAGCTTTACTGGGTGGCAATACTTCTCACACATGGGTAACACTTCACATTATTGCCGGGAAGATTACGCATGTCTGTGTGACCACTGCAAAAAGACACCTAGGAGCTTTTGCCAGGTTTCTCCTAGACTTTTTTCCTTGGAGGATTTGATTCTGTATTGAATACTGTAATAAATTCTAACTGCGAGTACAACAGCTCTGAATCTTGTGAGTCCTTCTAGAAAATTACTGAGCATGAGGGTGGTCTTGGGGACTCTAGCACCACTGGTATCACAGGTGGGATTCAGTAGCATGACTCTGACTTACTAAACCACGGGGAAAGTACTACTGGGGAAAATGAGAAACAATGGTATGACAGGTGACACACCGTTAGGTCTAATGACTACTGAGTTACCCATGGTACGAGACAGCTGCTGCATGGTAATCAGTTACATGAGTAAAAGTTACCAATGGAATTTAAAATGATAGATCCGACTTCCAAGAACTTTTCACCACATACATAAGGGAAGGGAAAATAATGAAAACGATGCTCAGTATACAACGCCTTGCTTATTTTCATCTGTAATAGTTAAAATTAAAGTAAGGAAGAGTGTTTGGGTGAATCCTGGCACAGTTTCAGGCTCAGATTGTAGCCTGTCTAAGCTATAACCACTAGCCTCAGGGCCACTACCAAACAGAAAAATTATTCTGGAATGACAGACCACACTTCCATAATCTGATCACTGAAAAAGGAAGTCTAGGTGGTGGGAGCACAAAACCAAAGGGTAGAGTGTGGTGGAGTTGTCTTATTTTGTGAATTCATATCACCAGCTCCTGAAGGTTACCAAAATGGATGCTGAGAGTGACTAACTTGGGAGCAGTCTTCAGTGTTTTCAGTGCAGCAGAATTGAGGAGCAGTTTTGGACTGATTAATACAGGTAAGACAGCTTACTATTGATCATCACAGATGACTGTTCATGATCCAAACATACAACTGATTTTCCTTAAGTGACAGCTACTTTGGTGGACTGAATCCAAGCTAATGCAATTTATTTACCCTGTAAAGGGACATATCCTTCTGTTCTTTTAATGTCACGAGGAACTCCCCAAATCAAGTGGCTGATATTTTTCATATACAAGCCATGCTGGATTGTAATGCTCATCCACCTAATATGCCTCTTACTAAGGTCATTGTAAATGGTATCATTAAGGCACCCCTTTCACATGGGTATCTCATTATACCTTTCTGCTGAAAAACCAATCAGTGATCCTTGAAGCCGTATCTCAGCTTTTCCTTCTGGGTATTACAGATGCTTTGAAAATTAGAGTAATTCACAAGAGAATGGGGAAAAACAAAGAGGTATCAAGGGATTTGGTCAGGGCAGTGAAAAGATTTTAACTTGTAATTAAGGAATGTTATATATAATGTGAATATCAGTGGAGTCAATGCAAAGGTCTTTTTTTTTTTTAGTGTTTATTTTTGAGAGAGAGAGAGAGACAGAGTGTGAGTGGGGGTGGGGCAGAGAAAGAGGGAGACACAGAAACTGAAGCAGGCTCCAGTCTCTGAGCTGTCACCACAGAGCCCGGCATGGGGCTCAAACACACGAACCATGAGATCATGACCAGAGCCGAAGTTGGACGCTTAACTGACTGAGCCACCCAGATGCTCCACAAAAGTCTTAATGTAATACTGTCAGAGGTTGCATGGACTTATGGGAACCCCTGATGGTCTCCCCAAACTGATCCCTGATGAAATCTACTCTATTTATCCTATTCTGGGGGAATGTACAAAGCTGGATGACAAAATGACAATGACAAACCTAACCTCTGATTGCCAGTGTCAATGGTCTGGTAAATTAATCAATATGGAGATTGATGAAGAGACCAAAGTCTATTGGCACAACTCCTGGCTAGGGAGCCAAAGTCATATGCACATATATGGATAAAGTGGCCAAGGGGTAGAGAAGAAACCTTTTTGGAGCTCCTTGACACAAAACTCTGGTAAGTGTGATTCCAAAACCATTGGTGACATCTTACTGTGGACTATAATTAGACCATGAGGTTATAGGAAGGTAAAGGTCGGTGGGATTTAGGTAAACGTTTGGCTGAAAACTGGAATCTTAGAACAGAATTTCTACAAAGTGGATGCGTCTGACTTACCTGAACGTATTACTGGATGGATACTATGTCTGCGTGGTGAACACTTTCTCTACCTGATATTACAATACCTTTGTCAGTATTAATTAGACACGCTAAATGGGAAGCTATAGAATTTCCGGAGTCTACACAGGTTGCTAATTTGAAACAGTATTGCGTAACTTGTGGGCAGAAGGGATTACCACTTTAATTAAGGGCGTGTTAGGAACTGATGTGCCAGTACCAACAAAGTTTCAGTACAATTGCACTATGTGGCCCATGAAAACGGCAGGTGGCTCATGGAAACTAGAAGCACATTATCAACGCTTGAATGAAGTCTGTCTGGAGCATCAGGAGCAAAAACTACCCAAATCCAAGAGACTGGGACTCAGTGACTGGTCTTACAAATGCTATTTTTTCAATCCTCACCTCAGAAAACATCAGCCATCGTTTTCCTCCGGGGGAAAGGATCCTGATTTACATTTTATTATCTTATATTGCGAGAGGGCTGTTGGAATTCACCAGTTTCTTTCATTTGGTTTCGAAGGAATTTAAACTTCATGCAGGTCCCCGCTGTGATGAAACACTACGTTTTGATGGCATCCTAATATCAAAGACTGAAAAAAAAAAAAGATGAGAACAGACTCAAATGAAGTGAAGGCCACAAGACAAACAGAGGCTGGTTGAAAACCTTAGCAAAGGTAGAAGGGCCGGCTGAAGCGGTGAAACCATTAGAACAACCTGGTCAGGAGCCATCCATGACAGGAGCTCCGCAGGCAACTAGAAATGAACTGTTGTCATTGCCAACCCCTGGAACTCAGCAAGAAGCACAGCCCTTGGGCAGGTTGTTTGGATTTGGGAGGCTATGTGGGAATGTTGCAACTTCTTGTCCGTTAAATTACCTGAAAGGAGATCGTTATTTGAACAGGGGACTAGACAACAGCAGGCTGAATCAGCATCGCAAGAAGTGGTGGCTCAGCTAATTCCTGTGGGCCCTTGTTGTCCACACTTAGATGCTTTTGGAAGAATCTGCAACTTGCCCTTTTGTGGGTCAGGGCTTATGGCAGAAGTGTGTTCTGCCCAGCAGTGACCACTGGGATCTTGGACCTGGAAATTTTCACATGTGGCAGCAGGGTATGTGCCATTTGAGAGACAATGGTTCATTACTGAGCAGCAATTAAAACTGCCCATATGACTGAAGGCCATAAAATAATCTTGAAACCCAAAATATGCATAATTCTTTGGGTAATGTCCAAAAAACACTCCAATAAGGGAGGCAGCTCCAAGAAGGGCAGCATAATAAAATGTAAATGGCTTATAGAGGAATATGCTACTGAAGGAATTCAAGATGGTACTCAAGAGTATTCATGGGTAGGCAGTTTTTTTCCCTCTAGGATTGACTGGCATCTGGAACTTCCAGATCCCATTATCACATGGGCTGTGCCCTAGCAACAACTCTTAATTGACCAATAAAAAACGACTTGGTTTGTAGATGGCAGTTCCAATGTGCCCAGACAGCACCCTGTTTGAAAGGCTGCCACACTACAACAGGCTGGTGGCAAAATTCTGATTGAAGAAGGCAAGAATAAACCAACTTAATGGTCTAAATTGTATGTTTTTTTTCTTTGCAGTGATGGGAGAATTGAACAATCAAAGTCCTAATGCTTGTGTGTGTGCAGATTTATGGTGATGGCCCATTTCGGGCCATATCATCCACCAGATAGGCAATGGGAAACTAATTATTAAGCTATACCTATACGGGCGCAGTCCTGATGTAAACCACTTTGGGAATATGAAAGACACCCTAAAGTAGAACATATGGATGGTCATCAGAAGAACCCCCTTCTTCCCAAGGATATTGGGACCAGTAAGTGGGCATCCTGCTGCGCTCACTTCAGGTGGCCACATGGGGCCATGACTCAGTTGGTTAAGCGTCCGATTCTTTTTTTTTTTTTTTAATTTTTTTTTTTTTTTAACGTTTATTTATTTTTGAGACAGCGAGAGATAGAGCATGAACAGGGGAGGGGCAGAGAGAGAGGGAGACACAGAATCTGAAACAGGCTCCAGGCTCTGAGCTGTCAGCACATAGCCGGATGCGGGGCTCGAACTCACGGAACGCGAGATCGTGACCTGAGCCGAAGTCGGCCGCTCAACCGACTGAGCCACCCAGGCGCCCCAAGCGTCCGATTCTTGACTTCGGCCCGGGTTGCGATCTCACGGTCTTTGAGTTCGAGCACTGCAACGGGCTCTGAGCTGGCAGCACAGAGCCTCCTTGGGATTCTATCTCTCCTCTCTCTCTGCCCTTCCCCTGTTTGTGAATGCACGCTGTCTCTCTCTCTCTCAAAGTAAATAAAAATTGTAAAAAATTAAAAAATGAGAGTTAGTTGCCAATCTAAGCATCATGGGGCAAGCTGAATTTGCTTTTAATGAAGACTGGCATTCAGAGGAAAAGAATTATTAACTGCTTGGAGTAAATTCTCTTCTAGGAGGAAGCAAAGGATGGGGATAAGCCTGGAAATCTGATGAAGCTTTAGTGAAGTGGGTCAGGCAGACTCAAAGCATGATGCTGGATACTGTTAGGCCCCAGTATAAGGAAAGGGATTGTATCCTGACTCAACAGCACCTCTTGATTGTGTTGATAAAGATGGAGGGCAAGGGAGCCTTGAGACAATGACTCCTCTACTTGGCTGCTGAGGCCCAGAGGACATACCTATAGGACCCCCGTGGACCTTCATACCTATGGAAAATCTCTGAGAGCATTTGCAGTTTGCACAGATACACTATGACTACATTCACTCCAAGCTGACATCAGAATAAGACACGTTCTGTGCTATGATTAGCAGGAATAGAAACAATTCTGAGGGGCGCTTGTGTCCTGCTCCTAGGAGGGAAGTGAGCCCTGTTCTGTAATAGCACACAATTGATACCAGTCTCAGCACAAGCCTGTGAACTGACACAGAGTGACTGGATTTGTCCCCAACTGACCTGGAACCCAGAAATAACTGAATTGAGTGCCAATTACAGCAATGTTTACACATAGTAATATCTGGTACATTGGGCAAATGCTGACTCTTGGGAAGAGAGGTCAGCTACCTCCGTAATTCCTACTGATTTGTTCTGTATTAAGCCAGAATTGTATCATGACCCTATTGTGGTAATGGTGTCACACTGGCAATTTTGGTAAGATGCAATGACCTCAGGGGTGCCTGGGTGGCTCGATCAGTTTAGCGTTCAACTCTTGACTTCAGCTCAGCTCATGATCTTATGGTTTGTGAATCTGAGCCCCACATTGGGCTCTTCTCTGACTCCTCTGGGCTCTTCTTCTCCAATTCTACTGTCCAGTTCTGACAGTGGGGACCCTGCTTGGGATTCTGTCCCTCCTTCTCTCTCTGCCCCTTCCTTGCTTTCTCTCTCTCTTTTTCTCAAAATAAATAAACTTAAAAAAAAAAGATGCAATGACCTGTGTACATGAGTCACATGACAGTACTGATATTGATGATCAAATATATTGAGAGATTGCAGTAAAGCTTCCTCAGGATGTAATGCCAACGAAAAATGGATGGCCTGAGAAAGAGTGGGATCTAAGGAGCCATCAACTTAATTGTTATTCTGAGTAGCTCCGCACAAGTTTTACCAAGAGGTACAAATAACGGTAAATGAAAGAAGTGGGTAATCAAATTAGTATAAAAATATAAAAATGTATGTAATGGTTTTAGAGGATGGATTATTTGTTTTGTTAAGTCTATCACTACTCCATGGTGACTCCTCCAAATGGTAGGCATATTCATGCTGACACTATTGCTGTATCTGTATCTGTATATATGTATCTGTATCTGTATATATGTCAGAATAAACATATATAAATACCATATCAAATATAGATGCAAAAAAAAATGATAGCTCTGCTGTAAGATAGCCTATGCCAAGGGCTTGCAGAGGCGGGTGGGGCACGTAAGAAAAAGGTTCAATTTTCCTGCCCGTGTTTGTTCAAACAATTCACCTTTCCAAGAAAGGTCTGTCTTTGGGACTGGCCCTTGACTAACAAATACTTAATTATAGCGTTCATATGAAATATTCACTAGGCAGTCCACAGAGACAAAGTAGATCAGTGGTTGTCAGGGCTCATGTGGAAGGAGAATAGAGAGTGACTGAGAATAGGGAGTTTCTTTCCGGTGTCATGAAAATATTCTAGAAGGAGATAGTGGTGATGGTTCTACAGCACTGTGAATATGCTAAAAACCACTGAACTGTAGAGTTCAAAGGACGAATATAAAATGTTATGTTATGTACATTGTATCTCAGTGACAAAAAACAAACAAACAGAAAGCACACTTGAAAGAACTCTGACGCCCTATGAGTAAACGCTCCGGTCAAGGAGAGACAAGAATCTTGGAGGGGCAGGTGGTGTATCCGATGCTGCCATACAGACTGTGACTAGGTTATTTGTTTATTTAGAAGACGACTTCAGGAGCTTAGAACACATCCAGAGACTTTATCAGTAATAAAAACGTAAGAACGTGTGCACCAACAGCAACGAAAATAATAACAAAAGATTCTAGTAGGTATAACTTCTTTGGGGGTTACCTCGTATATGAACCCCTTTCCATGTTCGAGCCTGTGGCCTGATCTCAGCATGTCAGTCCCACTGGGTCTGGTTTTGAATCCGGATCCAGGGCTGGAAATAACCCTCCTGCCGAGGCAGCAATGATGTCATCAGGGATGTGAGCCACAGTCTTGTGTTCAGCCACTGAGGCGGCATCTCCCCAGGGGACTGTATCTGCAGTTACCTTGGCTGTGGTGTGGCCAAATACTCTCACTTCACTCCTATTCATTTTTCAGGACCCACTGCTGTGGAATTCCAATCAAACCTGTGAGATACTTGATATCTGTTCAAAATACTCGTTTCTTGCTTAGATCAGCTGGTATCAGTTTCAGTTGCTTGTGACATATAACTCTGGCTGGAACAAAAAAAATATTTGCTCAAGCCATCTGATAAGACTAAGTGGGTTCCTCGAACCTTGATGGGGGGTAACTCCCCAAAGCTGTGATTCCATTGATTCAGTATCTAGTGTGCCAGTCAGTTATTTCCCCTCTCCATCCAGAGTTTTCCCCGTGGTCCTTTTAACCAAGTAGTTTTGTTCTATATATCCCATGAAGAGTCTATTCAACTAGTCTTTAAACCTGCTCCCTCCTAGACTTTATCTCAATGCTTATTACAAATGCCGAATCACATGGCACAGTCTGAATTTACATTTCTAAAGAATTATTCTTTTTTTTTTTTAATTTATTCATTTATTTTGAGAGAGGGGCAGAGAGAGAGGGAGAGAGTGAATCCCAGGAGGCTCCATGCTGTCAGTGGAGAGCCTGACAACAGAGCTCAATCCCATGAACCGTGAGATCATGACCTGAGCTGAAATCAACTCAGTGTGTGGTCAGAGCGGCTCCCTGTGTTTGATTTTTTTTTAACTTCCAATATCCAGGACATTTGTTTTTGTGTGAGCAGAACTGCAGATGATTTATCTAAACTTCCGTCTAATCATGCCAGTCAACAACTCCCTATCACTCATGAGATGTACAGAAACTCCTTAGTGGCCTCTGACTATCGGGCCCTCCTCCATCTCTGGCATCAAGAACTTCTGTGGATTTTTTCATGGCCCCCCTCTGTCATGCACTTCCTGCTTTATTTACCCTCCTGGATTCCTTGAGATTCTTGGAAAGCCATCTTTTAGCACATGTCTGCTTTCATGCGTGTGGTTGTATCTTTCTCAGATTTTCCTTCTCCTATCACATAGATATTTACCCTCAAGATCTAGCTCAAAGTTTCCGTTCTCTCCAAAGTCTTCTGAACAACTCAAATGAGGTTGGCTAAATGGAGAGCAGAAAGCATGCCCTCTAACCCCAGCTCAGACACTAAGTGTGTGTAACCACAAAGGCCACTGAACACCACTGGGTCTCTTGCTCTTGTCAGTATCATGATTGTTGGGATCATTTTGAAGATAGTCACAGTGGGGAGACAGCAAGATGACCAAGATCTCAGAAAGATCTGAGCCTACAACTTATTGATTAAAACATCGTGGCTCAACCTATATTTTTTTGCATTTAGAACTGCTGACTGGCACATACCTCATGGGCATTGAGATGCAATTCACTTCTCACACCATGGGAAATTAATCCCACAGCCTCCCCCCATTGAAAGTGAACATTCTTCAAGGCTAGAATGAACATGGGCCCCAGAGACTGGAAAAGAAGCTTATGTCTTACGTCCCCAGCCAAGGAGACTAGGAATTTGGCCAGAGCAGAATAGAAAGATGACAGATTTGGAAGCTGTGTGCAGGAGTGTTGCATGCCTGTGGGGAATACACAGTAGCGTATTGCCCGTGCACTCTTTCTGAAGCAGCAGCTGCCAGCATGGACAGACAAAGCCTATTTATTGAAGAGCATTGTTTCGACTTTTCTACAGCTTCGTGAGACAGTGCAGCGAGGCTTCCGAGTCCGCATAAAGCTATCGACTCTGGGAGAATGGTCTGCAACCTTCAACGCACACTCTTTTGAGAACCCAGAAAGACAAAACACAAAAGACTCTTGCAGAATAACCTCTGGTAAAATGTGACTGAATTCTGCATTAAGTAATTAAATGTAGCCTTTCTTATTGCAAGTTGGATGGATTGCTGGGGATCCGGAAAGGAAGGCAGGGGAGAAGATGTGCGAGGTAAAATTTTGTGGTTAGGCAAACCGCTATATTCAGCTTGGCAGGGGGTAATATTAAAACGGCTTGTGAATTTTACAAAGCATGCCGTAATATTTTTCATTAACGTTCCCTTTAGCTTTAATGGTAGGTAATAACTGCTGACAGATGACAGCCATTGCGGTTGCCTGCTCGTAGAGCGTATGCCAAGGAAGGCAGAGAAAATGTGAGAACCCATTCCACTTAAAGTGGATACCTGGGGAGAATCAATTTGGTGGGCAAAACATGAGCTCCAGAAGCTGGTCATTCAGCACTCCTTTATGTTTTGTTTCTATGAACCTCAGCTTTAATAACCTGATGAAATCTGCTTCTAGAACAGGGACTCCTTCAGTAGTCGTGACACCCATTTGATCACCAGAGGAAAAGGGAAGACCGAGGCTGTCTGGCTTGCAGCATCTCTTGACACTCTTTGACATTATGATGCATGGCGGGAACTTCGAGATCAGGGAACAGATGGCTCAACCAGCTCCCATAAATATATTCACAGAAATTCGTGTAGCCCACATCCCTTTCCATAGGAAAACATCATTCGGATTCTTCCTCCAGGGACCTCCCTGGGCTGCCATCACGATAACCAACAACACTAGAAGACGGGGGTCGAGAGAATAGGACTCTTGTCTGCCTTGCTTTCTCTTCACCTGGGGGCCAGCAGAGTCTCTTGCCTATTAGGCTGCTCGGTAAATATCGGGCAGCTGAAAGAGTACCCTGTAGCCAATAACGTGACACTCGACAAATGGACAGGGGATAGCAAGCCCGCAGAGATGAATCTGAAAAAGTAAAACGGGGTGCCTGGGTGGCTCAGTCGGTTAAGTATCCGACTTTGGTTCAGGTCATGATCTTGCAGTTCGTGGATTCAAGCCCTGCGTTGGGCTCTGTGCTAACAGCTTGGAGCCTGCGGCCTGCTTCGGATTCTAGGTCTCGCTCTCTCTCTGCCCCTCCCCTGCTCCCTCTCTGCCTCTCTCTCTCTCTCTCTCTCTCTCTCTCTCAAAAATAAGCATCAAAAAGATTAAATAAATAAAAAAAATTTTAAAGTGAATAAACAAAACGCAGAATCAGACCTATAAATACAGAGAATAAATTGGTGGTTGCCAGACGGAAGGGGATGGGGGATGGGCAAAATAAGGGAAAGGTAGTGAGAGGTACAGGCTTCCAGTGACTCAGAGAGTAAGCCATAGGGTGAAAGGAACAGTATGGGGAATGTAGTCAATGGTATTGTAATAGTGTTACATGGTGACAGATAGTAGCTTCGCTTGTGGTAAGCAGAACATAATGCATAGACCTGTGGAGTCACCATGTGGCATACTCTATAACTAATGTAACATTGTACATTGACTACATTCAAATAAAAAGCTAAAAAAAAAAAAAAAAAGGTTCCTTCCCAGCCCCCCAATTTGCAGGTGTTTGACTTAATGATCACATCCAGTAACAAAGTCTTTCTCTGCTGGCCTCTAGCCTGTTACATCTATATTTTCACTAGAGACAATGCTCAGAACCAGATGTGCCCTCCCCAGCATCATTTTAATATGTCCAAATAAGGTAAAGCTTCTAGAAAAACCTATAGGAAGAATTTTGGAAATGTCTGTATTTGTTAACTAGATCTTATTTCCATATGGGAAGTAGATTTTAGGATATCTACTAAGGAAACATGTGCCTTGACCCAGTTTCAAGCCATTCATCTTATTCACATCCTATTTGACCACTGTGCCTTTTAACTCTTCAGAATAAAACAAAAACAGCCAGCCACAAAAAATACCCTTTGATGTAAAATGAAAAAATATGCGCCAGGCAAGGGAAAGCTATTGGAAGAATGAAATGTCTGGAAATAGAGTAAAATTTGGGAAACCCAAAAGACTTAGCAGGCAGATATTGTTTGGCTTAGGTAGGGAGACGTAGATTTTCAAACCTTAAATCCATTACAGACCTCTGAGTTTCATCAATCAGATCAGGGATCAGACATGAGTGAATTTCCAATCCTAAGTGTTATCAGACCAAGAGAAACTGACACAGCATTCTGTTCCCCAACCCCCATTGGCCTTGGGACAACAGGTGAACTTTCTGACCTTCTGATGTTCAGTGGGAACAAGTGGCTGGACTGGCCCTGGACAGGAAGGAATTCAGTCTCCAGAGTTCAGGGGCAGTGGTCTTTGCTGCTTTACATCTTTGTGGAGGCCCGGCCTAAATATATGGTGCTGCCAGCCTAGATGTCCCAGTGAGAGATATAATTTTGCACATTCTTAAACCATGCCATTTTTCATTGTGCAAATTCCACAACAGAGAGAGCGTACTGTAGACCTGAGACAAATGAAACAAAATCACGTCTATCTACCTAGTAGATTACATTCACAACAGACAGCAAAATGACTCCATTTGTAGCTCTCCTCGGTCTCCTCAAAATTTAGTCCTAATGGTTTATGCTTTTTGAGGCAGCTCTTTAAATCAGAAGGAATAGGAAATAATCTACTGAGCACACTCTCTTTGTTCTCGCTTTCTGTTCTCTTGTAGCTGCTTACTTTTGTTTTCCAGTGGTGACAATAACTTCTCAGACTGAAGAAAAGCTGAGGAGCAACTCAGGTCCCAGACTTCGTGATTCTTTACCTTAATTGCTAGACTCCTAGGACGTGATCCTGGAGGGAGGCTTTGAGGAAGAAAGAGGGGGCTAGTGATAAAAACACTAAAGCTTCCATGACATATAACAGAGGTTTGATCTGGAGCAGTACTCCTTAAATTTTGGCATGAAAAGAAATAATCTGGGGTCTTGTAAAAATAAACACTTTGGTTCAGCAGCTCTGGGTGGGGCCCGGGAATCTGCATTTCTAACATGCTCCCAGGTAATGCTGATGTTGCTGGCTCACGGACATCCTTCAGGCAACAAGAGTCCTGTGCTAGCTTGTGACCGAAGCAAATCACTTAAACTCCTCCGGAGACATCAGGTGTCTTTCTTTCTTTCTTTCTTTCTTTCTTTCTTTCTTTCTTTTTAATGTTTTGTTTATTTTTGAGAGAGACAGAGTGCGGGTGGGGGAGGGGCAGAGAGAGAGGGAGACACAGAATCCGAAGCAGGCTCCAGGCTCTGAGCTGTCAGCACAGAGCCAGATGCAGAGCTCGAACCCACAAACTGTGAGATCGTGACCTGAGCCGAAGTGGGACGCTTAACCGTCAGAGCCACCCGGGTGCCCCGGGTTTATTTATTTCTAAATTGGGGTTAATGTCAACAATATGAACACCTGTCTCATGAGGATGTCACGAGGCACAAAGTGGGAGCTGGATTTTTAGTTGACTATATATGTACGTGTATATAACATATTGTAATGCTGCATATAAATATATATTAATCACTAGTCCACATCTATTTATCAAAACCATCATTATGACAAAGAAAAAATGGGAACCCTTTCCACAGTTAATCTTTTGGGATTCCTCTTTCTCTTCAAAATAGCTTCTGCTATTCATATTAACAGGACTTCACTTGATTAAAAATCTAGGAGGAAGGTGAGTGTAGATAAGGCCTCTGGACACAAATAGACTTGTCCTGGCCACAAAGACCACTGCCCTCTAAATAAATGGGTAATCAAAAGATACGAGGCTCTTGGGAAATCTTAACCTGGGTGCCATTCAGATTGCCATTTGATCCTTGCTACCAATGAGTGACCAGATAAGAAAGACAGGAGATTTTAAAACCAATCCAGATACAAATAAAAGTAAAAGGAAACAGCACTTCCTTGGGGGAAAAAATGTAATGAACCAAACAAGCACTACCGGTTTGTTCAGCTTACCTCTGTGCTTCCATTACAGGTTGTTGTCTGTCCATCCGACTGTCCGTGTATGTCTGTGTATGTGTATGCACACACCTCTCTCTCTGTTTCTCTCTCTTTCTGTCTGTGTCTCTGTCTCTCTGTCTCTCTCTCTCTCTCTCTCTCACACACACACACACACACACACACACAGAAACATAAACTTCAGAAAGGAGCTGGTTTCTGGATGGCTCGCTTTGAGCCACAATTGACAGTGACTCACTGCCCTTTGAAATGGTCTCTTTGCAGACTTGGTTTATCATATGAGAGGAAGAAGTAATTGGCCCTTGATATAGCCAGATATAGTATTCAATTTAGGAGAAAATATTTTTCCTGTAAGTGTGCCTGTTTTCATAGAGCTTTGTGTAGGAAGCTGGCCATAACTGACCAAGGATACGTGTGTTCTGTTGCAATTAACCAGTGCAGGTCACGGCATTCCTGGCTGAAATCAAGGGGTCAACCTCCATTCCTGAAGGCAACGTAAGCTGAGAAGGTACTTTACTTGCAGGCGAGAGGAACAGTCTCTGGCTAACTGTTTTTTGTTTTGTTTTGTTTTGTTTTTAATGAGAATCCATAGGAAAAGGCAGGGGGAATACAGTAAGAGTGAAAGAAGGTGCCAGAATCAAGCTTGGAAGAGAACAAGGCAGCTCCAGGTGTGGCTAAAAGCAGGACAGCCCCACAATGTCCCCAGGAGCCTAAAGAAGCTCTGAAGCTTTTGTCCTTCCCCTGAAAAATGAGGGTCCCAAGGAAAGTCTGATGAGCTGCATCTTGGGTGAAAGGACATTGAGAGGCAGCGTTTGGACAAGAAGGCTTCCACAACAGTTTTTACAGTTTTTATGCCCAGAATTCGTGATCCCCAAAGACCGCCAGGGAGCCGAGTCCGATGTAAAAGCAAAAGAGCCTTTATTCGAGCTAGCTCGAGCTCAATCCCCTACCTGCACCGACGTAGCGGTGAGATACAGGAGAGAGAGCGAGTTTCAAAAGGACAAAGGTTTTATTGGGGCCTAGGGGCAGTTGGTGAGGTAATGGCTATGGCCTCAGCCGATTGGCTGGGGAAGGGTCCGAGTCCTGTTAGGCAGGTGAGGGGGGGGGGGTTACTCAAGGGGAGGAGGTGTGGTCAAGGTGAAGGACACAGAACAAGATGGAGTCGGCCGGCGTAGGCCCGCCCTTTCAATTTTAGGACCAACTCTTGCATTGCATAGATGACCCTGTCTGTACAGAAGGACCACAACAAGGCCACACAAAACATCAGGCCTCCATGTGCCGAATCAAGTTCTAAAAACACGCTCATCTGTCCAAGTTTCCGCCAGCTGTTCCCCCATCCCTTGAAACTGGGCACCTGGTGTAGGAGTTGGGGGAAAGATGCAGCTTGGTAGGCATGCCTTTGTCAGCTTTTCCTACTGTTTCTCCTTCTAATCCAATGTGCTGGGCAACTAACCGATTGTTGCATTTAAGAAAGAAAGCCAACCGAGCACAGAAGTGAAAAATCCCGAGTCCCTATTTCCAATCCCAAAGAGGTCAAGTATTTTTCCTTCAATTATCAATTCTTTCTGAGAACTTCAGTCCTACTGAAGGCTGGACAAGTGTAGACAGTAAACAGACTTAGGCATATACCTGAATGTGACCAAATGAGCAGATGTTAACAAAGCTTCCCAAAGAGTAGTAATCTTCAGACACTTGTATTCAGGAAAATATATTTGGAGATATAAAAAGTAAGTTTCAACTCCCAATAGTGAAGAAAGGGGAATGACCTTAGCCTGCAAATCTACATTATGTTTTAGGGTAAAACCTTTAGGAATGGAGACTGTCCTGAATCCAGATAACTATAGACCTAAGAGGAAACCACCTTTGTCAACCTGACTTAACTCTTGCCTAGGAAGATAAGGCTATAAAGCATGGGGAAACTCCACTGTTTGCTTCAGGGAATTTCTGCAAATCAATTTATGGGAACAGTTTGCTCTTCTGGGTAAATAGTTCTCCTATCAGGATGAACACCTTGTTCCCTTGGGCAAATAGCTCACTTAGCAAACAAAGAACTTCTTTATCAAGATTGGCTTTAAGACCATCCCCTCTTGGAGTCCCCGGATCTTAAGGCACCATGCAAAAAGACCTTGTTTGAATACAATTGGCTCTCTGCCTTGAAAGGTCTGCCCAAATGGCAAAACCCTTTAAATATCTTCCCCTGAACTCCACCATAAAGTTCCTACCAAGGTTGTATCCCCACTTACCGCAGTGGACCAAATAAACTTAGGTTCGCTTGGTTAGTGTGTTTTCTGATGTTCTTTGGTGAGTCTAGAGTCAACTCTCCCCTGTTGCTCCATCCTGGGAGACTTGAAAAACTAAGCATAATGAACTAAAGATGGAGGGAAGAGTGGTAAGATCCTGTTATTCTTGTCAGTTCTCTTTAAGAAGAAGTCTGTCTCAGACCAGGGAGGGTGATAATTTCTCCAGTTTACTTTCAAGGCGGCTCCGACAAGTATCAGTGTAAATAATGCGGAGGCTTTTTCACAAAGCAGAAATTTCTATCTTTCTTTTTCTGTGCTTGGCAGGAAAAGGACAAAATAAACCTAAAACATCAGATTCCTAAATATTTAGCCATGCTCGCTGTGAATTCAGAGTCCAAGTATATTCCTCCTGTTAGGATAGCATGTCAGGGAAAGCTGTCAGCAGAACCCTGGGTGGGAGAGCATGTGATCTCTGCGTTTGACATGGAGCCTTGAGGAAGAGGTATTCCTGTTGCTTACAAAGAAGTGAAAGCCAAGCAGTGGAATAACTAAGTTAACTATTCTGACACTATTGTTTTCAAGAGCTGCGACCATCAGTGACATTTTCATGGCATTTTAAGGCACTCCACAAAATATCCTATAAATACTACCTAATGCAACGCCTGACCTTCCGCTTAAAATACAGCTACTTTTGAGATTTATTTTTTTCTGCTCCACACTTTTTCTTTCTTTCATGCTGTCCATGTATGGTTATTTATTTATACCACATCCACTTCCACCAAAGTGATTTGAGGCAGTTTACAATAGAAGTAAAAATGAGGCCAAAATGTGCATCCCATTAGGAGTAAAATACGGGCTGCATACAGTTTTCATAAAATTTTTGGCAGTATTTACAGCTCCTTATCCCTCTAGTCCAATGTGCTTAGCATCTAATTGCAAATCTTTCTTCTAAGAATATTCTGCAGAGTTGAAGAAAATCCTGAATCCAAATTTCCAAATCCAAGGAAGCAAAACTTTTTTTCTTCACTCGTCAATTCTCCGAGAGACCTTTAATTCCATTGAAAGTGTCAGAGTAACAATGACAATCTTAATTCAAACTGTGCATCACACATGCACACAGTCAATTAATCCATCTAATTCTCTTCCTTCCTATTTCCACTTGGAGTGGATCATTTAATTCAAGGTGTGGCACACTTTCCTGGAAATGACCAGATAGTATATATTTTTGGCTTTACAGGCCATATGGTCCCTTTTACAATCACTCAACCCTGCTATTATAGGACAAAGTCATCCAGAGATAATATGTAAAGAATTTACATGACTGGGTTTTAATAAAACTTTATTACAAAAATAGATGGGGAGCTGGATGTGATCCAGTGGCCACAGTTTGATGACTCTTATTGTAATGCTTTCTATTACTCTAATCTAGCTTCACAGTAAAAGGATAAATTGAGGAAATAAAACGGTCAATAACAGCCGAAGTGGATAGAAAATGATTTTGGGCCATATTATTCGTATCATCTCTCTTTTCTCTGTTATGTTTGGATAGACTGATTTTACTATTCCTGTTGCAGTGGGATGAATAGTAGCTGCAAATCTATATCCACATATGAATCCCTGGAACCTGTAAATATTATCTTGTTGGAAAAAGGGCCTTTGCAGATGTGATCAAGTGAAGGATCTTGAGGTGAGGAGATCATTCTGGAAGATCTAAGTAGGTCCTATATTCCATCACCAGTAGCCTCAAAAGAGAGAAACCAAGTGAGATTGGACAGGCACACATGGAAAAGATGATGTGAAGATGGAAGCAGAAATTGGAATGATGTGGCTACAAGCCAAGGGATGCCAGCCGTCACTGGAAACTGGAAGAGGCAAGGAGCAGATTCTCCCCCGGGACCTCCAGAGGACTTTGGCCTTGTGAAACTAATTTATCCCAGTGAAACATCTTAAGCGTCCAGCCTCCAGAACTGTGAGGAAATCAATTTCCATTGTTTTAAGCTATCCATTTGTGGCAATGTATTATGGCATCCATAGAAAAGTAACACACCTCTACCTCCTTTCTCCACATTGAAAATGATTCTCTGTCCTCCTAACCTTAAAATGCACATTTGACTTAGCAGTGTATAAATTTAACTATGGTCTCTATATTCCACCTGGACCACAAAGGGATATAAGAACACTTTAATTTCGATCATGCCATTATCGGTTAGAGCTAATCTTTCCTTCAGGGCTTAATTTTCTTCTTATTGAGCACATCCTTTAGAAGATCATTCAGTGGAAGTCTGCAAAGGAAAATTCTTTGTTTTATTGAAAATCTTTGGCTTATTGAAATTCTTTGTTGTATGGAAATTCTTCATTTTATTGGGAAAAAAACGATTTGAAATTCGCCTTTATTAAATGGTAATTGAGCTGGATATCGAATTTGAGGTGCAGGATCCTGCCTTTCAACACATTGAAGGAACCATTTCATTATTGTCTCATCTCTGCTGTGCTGTTGGCTGTCAGTCAAATTGACTTGTCTTCTGTAAGTAAATAATCAGTCTTCTCCTTCTGGTTGTTTTTATGGCCACTTTCATTTTCCTTGTCGTTTTACAGACAGTTTTGGTTAGGAGCTTAGAATTTGGTGGGCTTCTCCAATCTCAGAAAACATGTGTACCTTCCATTCTAGAAAAATTGCAATAATCTTTTAAATATTGCACTTCCTTCATTCTTCCTTTTTAAAAAGAATTCTGAAAAATAAAAAATACATACGTTAAAACTTTTCATACTATCTTTTGTGTCTCTTACTCATGCTTTTATATTTTCATTAATTTCTTGCTCTAGGCTGAGCTACCAGCAATTCGTCACTTTTTGCCTTCTGGTTCACTAATTCTCTATCAAATCTCCTTTCTTCATCCATCCATTGAGTTATTACTTTTAGTGATTGTACTTTTTCTTTCATTAGTTTGATTTACTTCTTTTAAGAGTCTTCCTACCAATTTTTCACGGTATCCTTTCTCTCCCTGTGATTTTTCTTTTTCTTTTTGTTCCTTAATACCTTTAAATAAACGTATAGCCTCTCTTAGGTTGTTCTATTACACCTTGTCATTTTAGCGTATTGTGTCACATACAACGTAGATCTTTTCCTAAAGGATTTACACTTTCTTATTATGAGCTTATATTCAGTGGGAGTTGATTTTTCTTCGAGAGATTTATGCACTGTGAGTTTAGGAAATTTCCAAATAGAATGCTATGTCATGAGCTTCTACTGCAGAACATTGGGGAAATCGCTTCCCTGAGTTCAGTTCATGTATTAATTCACCTTAAGTCTCATGTAAGTCTTGAGATTTGTAATGTCTTACTGCAAACTCGTTTTCAGTGGAAGTCTTTTTGCTTGTTCGTGGTGTGTGTGCGTGTTTGTGCACACGCACCTGTACACCCACCATGTCTCTGCACCATAGGCTGTTATGGTTTCTGAATAGAGAGCCGTGGCCTCTATTCTACTTTGGGCACTGGGGAAAGACTACTCTCAGTTCAGTTTATATGTTAGTTTACATTCTGGGATGCTCGTGGCATGTGAGGTATGGAATTTGGGTGTCACACCTGTCCATGGTGGAGTCTTGAGATTTGCAATGTTTTATTATGAGCTCAGTTTGTTTGTATGTATGTGTGTGTGGTGAGAGTTGAGGGATATGTGGACAATGTCATTGGGAAATTTATAAATAGAAGAGTATTGGCTGTGCTTTTCCTGGAGGTCTCAGGTAATTTGCTGTTCTGAATTCAGTTTCTATGTTAATTCATCAAAATGGGATACAGGTAGCGTGTATGATATAAATTAAAGTTTCACATCTGAACATGGTGAAGACTTGGGATTTTGATTCTCGCAAGAGATTTTTCTCCCCTCTGAAAGACCCTGGAAGATATGTTTTCCTGCTGCTTTCCATTGGCAGTGGGTGTTTTTCTACTCTCTATTCCTGGAAGAGCAAGTCTTCCGGAGACTTCTCTGGGTGCATCGTTCTTAGCTCTGTCTGTCTCATGCAGTCTCCAAGGTTACAGCTATGGTGTCTGGATGGATGTTAAATCATAGCCCCCTGAAGTGTGCACACCTATATCTAAATCTATTACCTTTTGGACTACCACTGAGTCAGCTTGTACAATAACTGCTTTGGTTACGAATTCTCGATTACCGCGAAAGAAAGTAATTTTACCGTCTTTCAAACCTGGCTATATATATTTCTGATTTTCTTTCATCCAGGATTACTATGTGTTTGGAGCTAGAAGGGGGTCCAGGAGAGCTTACATCTTCCATGTTGCTGAAGATATTTCTTAGCAACTTTAAATTCAGAAAGCCAACAGCTAAAGAAGGTCTCTCGGCTGAAGTGCAAAAGTGAGCTGTGAATCACAGGCAAGGTTAGTGCTAGATGTTGAAGCGGGATGAGGAGTGAGAAACTGGACAGTGGGGTCAAGAGTCAGGACACACACAGATACGGCAGATGAAAGACAGAGGGTGATGGAGAAGATGAGATCGGGTATCAGGCATGAAACATTGATGTGGGGACCGCAGAAAAGGGCATCTCCCTCAGGTCTCCCGCTGAGCAGTGCGGCAATTCACAGACTGAGTCAAGCAGGCCCATAAACCAGAGCAGCTGAGACACATCTGGAGGGTCTCTGTGCCGTGTCAGCTTGCCCGGGAGTGTGTTAGAAATGCAGGAATTGGGGACCATCTCAGACCTAATGAATCGGAACCTGGATTTAATGACACCCCCCAGTGATTTGTGTAATTCAAATTAAGGTTCAAACAGCACTTGAGTAGCGTCCTGACTTAAAGTATAGAACTAGGATAGAAAGAACTCAAACCACAGTTTATTAGCCATATAAACTTAGGGAAGTTAGTTTCTTCATTTGTCAAATGGGGCACAAATCCACTTCATTGGATTTTTGCGAGGATTAAATGAAATAATATATCTAAAACATGTAGCACAGAGTCTGCTACATAGTAAGAAATAAGAAAATGTTAGTTACTTTGAAAAGAGAGTTACCTGTCTGAAATTGAATGTGCGAGTGCAAAAAAATAAAAAATAAAAATTCTGGTCCTTAAGAAAAACAAAGAAGGAGAAGACAGAAAGTAGTTATTTTTAAACAACTATTATTTTCATGACTGAATTCATTACCATTCGACAAACATGTAGCAATTGCCAATAGAGGGATGCTAAGGCGGTTAAAAATGAATAAGAGTGATCCTTGCCCTTGGGGATCTTGCTATTTCAGGGGAAGGGACAGTCAACAATAAGTGTGTGATGCTTAGGCTGAATCTTAACATATTAGTACGACTTTACTGAGAAGGAAAGGGGAAGACCATCCCAAGAAGAGAGAAACAAACGTTTTCTATTCTCAGATTTAGGCAGCGAATCTGACAGTCTGTCAAGATTCCCAGAGCAACATAGAACATGGACTTGGCCAATGTATCAAATTCCACCAGCAAGTGGGAATAAAAATAGAACACATTTGTGGAGTAACTACTATGCTGTCTTGGTGAAACTTTGATGAGACAGAGGGGAGGTGCCTCTAAGGCTTAACATAGGAATTTACGCGCGGAATGTACATCTACACTCACAGTTACTTCATGAAAGTGTTACTATTAGGTTTCTCCTTTCAGATGAAGAGGCTGACTTTGGCAAGGCTTTGTCAGAAGCAGGGCTGGGGTTTGAACTTGGGCAGTCTGGCTCAGAGTCCACTCTTAGCCATCACGCTACACTGCCTCTCAATGGACAGCATGGCTTAAAACATTTAATCCTTTAATTGTTACATGTAAGCATCCTTAATGACAATGTTTGCTAGGAAAATGCAATATCCAGGGTCTTCCTTCTTTCTCCCCTGGTACTGTCCCCCTTGGCTCTCCAATGGAGCAGAAGAGAATGTGCAGACAGCAGCACTATTTATGACATTTTACTAACACTTCTATAGTCACAGGATCCTTAGCAGTAAGAGTCTTATGAGGAAAAAAAATATTGGGAAACAATACGTAGGAGTTCCTTCATTTGGCCATCACTTAGAAACTAAGTTAAGATGGGAATTTTATACCACGTCTAATTGCAAAACAGAAGAAAGAAGTTGGGAGGGCATTATCACAGACCTTTGAAGTCCAAATACTTTTCTAGAGAAGAAGAAATGGATATGTGTTTTTAAATGTTTATTTATTTTGAGAGGGAGAGAGTGAGAGAGATGGGGAGAAGAGAATAGGAGGGAGCAAGAGAATCCCAAGCAGGCTCTGAGCTGTCAGCATGGAGCCTGACGTGGGGCTCGATCTCATGAACCATGAGGTCATACCTTAGCCAAAATCAAGAGTTGGACACTTAACCTGCTGAGCCACCCAGGCACCTCAGAAATGGGTATTTTTGATGATACTCAATAACGTAGATCCAGGAGCAACAAGTGGAAATATTTTCTCTTATTCTATGAAGTTATAATAGAAGTATACAAAACTGGACTAATTTCCTCAGGAAGATATCCTGCCAGCAAACATGGGATGACCAATGGGAAGAAAGATCAAACAGGGTCTTCGAACACCTCTTCTAGGTAATCTTTAAGACCCATTTATATGGCGTTGTATTATATTGGACTGTATAAAATAAAAACATTGGTGAAATTAGAGAGTTTATTTCTTTCATTTAAAGAAGTCGAGAGACAAGTAGCCAGCTGGAGGCCTGATGCCAGCTTCAACCAAGAGAAACACAGACTCCTGAAAATCAAGAAAGAGAAAAAGCAAAAATAACTAAAATAACTAACTAACTAGCTAACTAACTAAATAAATGAAGTGTGGCCCTAGTGGAACCAGTTTCCTTTAGGAATCTTTCCTACAGGTCTTAATTAAAATTTCTGTCATTTGTTATAATTTAGTCACACGACCCTATTAGCTGCAGGGATCTGGGAAATAGACTCATTAATAACTCAAATAAAATCATGATTCTTCTACTCAATAATATGGGGAGAATACATATTGTAGCCTCTACTATACCTGTCAACCTGAAGATTCTCTTATTCAGCTTTCTTCTTTCTTTGCTCTTTTCTTTCTTCCATTCACCCAAAAAATATTAAGCTCTTACTTTGTGCCAAACATTGTGCAAGGCATTAATGGAACACACACACATGCACACACGCACATGAACACACGTGCACACACGCACACATATACACACACATACACACATGATCCTCGAGGGTGTTTGATTCTGAGGAATGCTGGGTAGTACCATAGAATCCAGGAGAGAGAGTATTTCCTTTCTTGGAATTCTGAGTATAATCTCATATATTCCCTAGCATTTTAACTACCACGAATGAATTAAGAGTTTTAGATGAATATCACAGGTTCTCCTATGTTCTATTCCTTGAGTTTTAGACATAAAACGAAGAATTTACTGGATTTACCTAATTGTATCTGAAGACTCATTTCAAACACAACTCGATAAAAAAATTTAATCCTTCAACTTAAGCCTGAATGAGTCAGGGTCCAGTCAGGAGTGTAGAAAGTACTCTGAGCATCACAGTAAAGAGAACTTAACATAAGGAATTGGCTAATCTGAACTGACAAAGCCAAAGGAGAACGCTGTGTAGAAACAGATTGTCCCTGCATGAGGCAGATGACCTTGGGGCTGAGTTGCAAAGACAAGCTAGGGTTCTCGGAACCTCTAAGCTTGGAGTAGCACCGCAGAACAGGAGCCCAGGCCACTGAGGAGGGGCCCCTGCTAATTTATTAAAATGCCGCAGCATCACGGCAGAGCTGGAACTCAGCCCTTTGGGGAGAAGGTGCCGTCTGGCTGGTGGTTGTGCCTTTCAGGAGGTACAATGAGGCTTTTGGATATGCCAGTAAAAAAGCTGGTGGCTGGAGCCAATGCCACGGCCAGAGTGAAGGGCCGTTGCTGAAGTGAACCTATTCCTGCTGACAGAAACAGCAAGAAATGAGGAAGGGACCAGGCTGTGGTTCCTCTCTCCATGTGCCTGCCTTTGTTTCTCTCTGGTCCCCCTTAGAGGGACCCAGCTGACAAAGGAGAAGCACACAGGTGCCGGCCAGCTCCATGAAGCAGAACACAGAGGATGTAGATAGAGCTGAGAGACCATGGCTTGAACCAATGCAGTGCACTTGTTTGGTGAGTGAGCATGCACGTCCCCTCCCTATACACTGAACTTCCAGATCACAGCACTCATGTACTTGCCCTCTGGCTTCGTTGAATGCAGCCACCCTGTGTAAAATGAAGGCTTGTTTGCTCTCTTCCCCCAAATGGCACACACAAAATCTGCCCCTGAACTAATTAAAATCATCTCAACTTTCTCTAAGTCTTTCACCCCTCCGTACCAATTTGTCCCCAAATCTCAGTGTCTGTGCCCTCCCCTGCTCCATCTTGCCCGCGATGGCCCTTGCTCAGGGGGACATCAGCTTTGACACTCGCGTTTGCAATCGACTTCAAATGCCCCTCCCTGCCTTTTTGTCGTCTCTTTGATAAGAGTTCTGAACCATGTGGCAGAATGTTCCACGTGCACTGCAAATTAAGCTGGCCCTTGTTCTCTTGAGACCCCAAAGATGCCACCTTGCATCCTTCAAAATAAAATCTCCACCCCTCCCTGGGCCCCAGGGAGGTTTCCCAGCCTGGTTTTAAAGACCTCAGACCTCACACTTGATAGGTGGGTCTTGCAAAATTCCTCAAAGGTCTTACTCTCCATCATAGTTCACCCCTGTGTCTTTGCTGACGCTCTCCCTCTGTGTGGAATGCCTTCCAGACCTTTCATTACCTGCCTACTGTCCTGCCAGACTCCGCTTACACACCATTTCCTTCAAGAGGCCTTTCCTAAACCCTATGCCACTAAGTACACCTGCTTTATGCCCTTCTCACACCTCTATATTCTGACTTACCTTATTATATAGTGATGTAATTTTAGGAGGCTTTTATTCCCATTGGACTGTAAATCCCTTCAAAGCAGAGGTTGTATCTTTTTTTTTTTTTTTTTTTTTTTTTTTGCCTTTATGTTTCTGGCAGATAACAAGGGCCGGACATAAAACATGTGCTCAAAATGTGTTTACCTGTGTGGGTGACATTCAGTCCACCTGTCCCCAATTCAGGTGACTATCTCCCTGAAAGACACCTTCCATTATGTCTTGTTAACTTATTTTGGAAAGTTGAATGCTTTGTTCCCTCTCCACCCATTGAATTGGAGGTCGGGCATACTGCCTCTTTCCCTGAAGTGCAGCATAATGGGTTTGGCTTAGAAGTGATACATGAAGTTCAAGCACTTAACCTTTACTTTGAGGAGGAAGCGGCATGCTAATTAGTAAAGATGCCCCCCTGGGGCTCCAGCTGAATGTTCTTTGCCTTTAGAGAAGCTGGAGGTGCCTTCCAGAAGCTTATTCTCATGGAGCCAAAAACACAGCTTCCCTGCTTTTCCCTCTCAGCCCCAGTTTGAGTCCACGGTGCCTTTCTCAGCTACTGACTTTGAAACAAGGGCACTTGACAGACAAAAGAGGAGAAACATTTCCCAAGGTAGCCTGCAGTGTGGCCAGTGGACCAGAACCAGCTGATGTGGGTCTGTTTTCCAGCTCTGCCCTCAAGCACAGCTTGGAGCCCTCTCACTATACCTCTCCAGACCTACTGCTCCCTCTTTTAGGCTACAGGAACAGACCATCTCAAAGACCGACACCTGACCTCCCTTTTGCTGGATGCGTGGGGTTGGTAAAATGTGTTTAACTTAAAGGTCTGGAAAGTCACAAACTGCAAAACCATATTCCGGTGACTGAGTTTTTATGTTAAACAAAGAGCAACTCGGAGTAAAAGTCATTGAGTTGGACCCTAGGGTTTATTAGGCTGCACAGCATAGCACTGAGCCTTATCCAAACAATAAAATTCCTGCTGGGCTTGATGATGACATCCTAATAGGACGCTACAGTTGTGCACTGGAATCTCTCTCCCCTGCCTCGAATGATGGGTGGCTGACATCGTTAACTAACCTGCTGCAAACTCCGTGGAGAAAGCGACTGACTTATTTCAACTTTACTCATTTGCAGATCCATTTCCAATGTGCTAAAACAAGTGTATTTGTCACGTGCTAGGGGTTCTAAAGAGCAGAAGTGGGTACCCACCCCCAAGCGTTCCTCTGTGCTTGGCCACTCCTTCAAGGCCAGCTGGCCTGCTTTACTTGTTTAGTTTCAAATCTTGAGATCAATGAAGAGATTAATTACAGTTTTATTTCTCTTTACAAGTCTACAAAAGGCTGAGCACAACAACAGCCTATCCGAGATTAATATTCATGAAACCCTGCAGACCACAAGGTGGGGGGAGGTCTTTTATTTAAATAGAGGGGAAAAAAAAAAAAGACAAACTTTGAAGAGTGTTCCATGAACATGAATAAATACTAATAGGAATGTGAACCAAGGTTACTTCTATAACCTTTGAAAAGAAGCCCGGAAGGGAACAAGCTGAATTGAAGCACTGAAGAAAACTGAAGAATCAGGTGCAAAACCATGAGGAGGGCTGGGGGCGACAGAGATACTGACTGGGGTGGTACTTGATATTTACAAGGAATTCGTTTGGTTGGATTGTAACGACTTTTCAGAATGTTCAAAGTAGACCCGAATAAACCAGGAGATAGATACATTATTTCATGATTACATATATTGTATGTTTGTTTGTGAATCTGTCCTAGATACATATTCTCTTTATTCCTTTGTCTTTCCAACACTGTTTTCACATTTAACATCTTCCTGTGCACACTATTTTCTTCTCCTTCCCAATTCGTTTTCTCCCAATTACCGTTCTTTTTTTCCCTCTTTTATCTCTTTATTAGGCACAGTCTAGAGGTATATTTTAAAGCATTTATTTAATAAGCCTCTATTTTGCATTTTTAAAAACACATTAATATTTCATAATACACAGTCCAGTCCATTTAAGTGGTAGAAATTAAGTGATTAGTGCATATGACTTTTTATTCTTTATCCTTGACCCTACATAAAATAGTTTCCTACCTCTACAATGTAAGAGAACTCATCTAGAATTCTATCCTTGCTAAGAAAATCTCTTTCATGGTCACTGAGCCTAAGTAATGTTTCATAGACTGCAGAACAGAAACAAAGATACATTTTGTTGTTGGGATATCCTTCCAAGTTGGATATTAGTTTTCGCAAACTCCCCTAACGCTTGAAACTCTTTCACAAAAAAACACATTGTTGAGAATTGAAGAACAGACGAAGATTCTCCAAAAGGTCTTGAAGATTGAGTGCATGGCACTTGGGATGCCGGAGCTGAAAGTAAACTCATACTAATAACCTGATTGACTTAAAGATATAATTTTTATTTTATCAACGCTAGTTTTACAAAAAACTATCGAAATGTTCATGTACGAAAAAGAATGTAAACACATTAGGATATAAATAATGAAAACCAATGTAACACCCAGACTAAAAATTAAACCTTGCCAACAACACTAAAGCCTTTTACTTCCCACTCCCGAATATAACTACTGTCCCAAAGTTTTTCACCATACATAATATACACATTTTATGTACATAAAATATGTATTACGCATAAAATATATAATTACTGGGCATAATATATAGAAATATATATATATAGAGAATATATATATATAGAAATATATATATGTATCAAGTATATAGTATACTATCAAGTATAGTAAGTATATAAACTATGCATGAACACACCCTTAAAAGATATGTTTTTTTAGTTTTTCAAGTTTTTAAAATTTATATAAATAATATTAAAAGGCATGTATTATTCTGGGACTTGCTCTTTGCACTCATCTTTTATTCTTGGGATTTACGTATTGAGATTCATACATGCTTATATAGATCCTCACATGTATACTAGCTAATATCTTATCACATGGATAGAGGACAATTTCTTCGCCCATCTTCTTGCTTGTGAACATTTGGTCTGTTTCTAATTTTTTGCTGTTATGAACAAGGCTACTAAGACAGCTTCTGGCATACAAGTGCAAGATGTTACCCCAGATATATATCTAGCAGTAAAACTGTTGGTTCAAATTGTTTTCCAACAAACAGTCCACAGCAGTTCTGTTTTTATTTTGCATTGTTCTACAACTTTGCCAATAACAGGTATTGCCAAATTTAAAATTCCTTGTCAGCCCGGCAAATAAAACAAGGTTGCTTGTTGTGACATTTTCATTTCCCTGATTACTAATAAAATTGAAATAGCCAAACTAAGATCTTGTAGCTGATCCGTAGAAGTAAGATTCAAACCCATGTCTGGCAGGCTCTGCTATTCACATTTTTTATACTTTGCTATATTATTTGTCATTCACCTAAGTGATAGATATGACAAGACATGATTAAGCCTGGAAAACCTTTTTAAAAAGACACTAAGCGCTGTGTAATAAATGTTCACATACACTCATACATTCATACTCATATATGTATGCATGAAATTGTGGACAGGAGACAAATAAAAATGTGGATTGATTTTATATAAACATAGAAAATAAAAGCCTGAAAATTATTTCTCAGCAGCTGCAAAAGTGAAATGTGACCCATTACTCCATTAATAGTAGGGCCATATGCAATAGGTATTTATATTATATTTATATACCCTGAGTCAGTCAGCAGACTTAACTGATAGGTCTCTCACAGAAATAATTTTCTAATCCTAAGATCAGTTCCTTTCTCTTCATTATTGTGCCTTTAATAAAATCATTAAATGTATAAAATTGCTACAATACCTGTATACAGAGATACCATATCTTATGGTCATTTTATAGACTAGGAATAATTCACAAGTTGTTTACAATTATGAACATACCCAATATCTTGGTAAGATGTTTCATATGCTAATGCAGCATATTTGGGAAAATGTAAAACTTGTTGGGAGAAATCTCATGTGTCCTGTGTCCCTATATTAGTGAGGTTCTCAAAAAAAAAAAAAAAAAACAAAAAAAAAACAAAAACAGAACCAATAGGATAGATACAAAGATATATAAAGGTGTAGAGACAGATGGAAGACGTAGATGAGAGAGAGAGAGAGAGAGAATGCATGTGAACAGGGGAGGGGCAGAGAGAGAGGGGGACAGAGGATCCGAAGCCTGCTCAGCACTGACAGCAGAGAGCCCGATGTGGGGCTCGAACTCATGAACCTGAGCCAAAGTCAGACACTTAACCCACCGAGCCACCCAGGTGCCTCTATCAGTTCAAATTTTAATTGCATCCAGAAACAGCCTCACAGGCACACCCAGAATAATGGTTAACAAAATATCTGGGTACCTTGTGGCCCAGTCAAGTCGACACATCACATGAACCATCACACTCCCCTTTCTAAAGAAAAGTGTCATAATTGGTTACCACAGAGTTCTATCTGGGAAACACAGATGTTTCATGTGAGGCAGAAAAATGAGGGTATTAGGTAAATGAGCAGCCTGTTAAGCCAGACTTCCTGAGTTCAAAGCCTGACTCCATCTTTACCATTAATGTGACCCAGAGCAACTTTTTTAAATGCTCTGTTGCTTTATCTATAAAACGTAGGTAATGATAATGATAACTGTATGGGGTTGAGAGGATTAAATAAGTTAAGTTACATCAAGGTCTTAAAACAATGCCGACGATGTTCTAAATCTTGATAAATTTTAGTTATTTTTTTAAATTTATACCAAAAACTAGGGACCAAGAAATCCCTCCTCCTCCCCCCAGCCAGTGACACTAATGGTGGCATCTGGAAGCATATTTTAAGAGGGAATAAGGCTAAGCAGTAAAGGGTAATAATAAGTGCTGTGATTATCGCCTCTAAGAGGAGATGTAAAGATGTGTGGGAGAAGCAGACAGTAAAAGGAGCTCAAGAGAACTGGATTTTCAAAAGCAAATTTACTGAAGCCACCTGTAATAATCTTACATCCCTACCACACTCCTTTAAAGACTCTCAAAACATCCATTCTGTATTGTCATTGTAAATAAATTACATATTTATCCTCAGACTGTGCCATGGAATGGGTGTTAATGTGTATTATAAGATGGCATAAAACTGTAATTACACTGAAAGCCAATTTGGACTAATAGGGGAGTTTGATTTAAATTAGTAAAAAACTCTAAACTATAGACTACTTTTAGCAATATTCATTTATACCAAGTTTACTTATCTGATTTCATATACTTGAAAGTGATGAAGTATAGCTTAGTAAATAACCCTTGGGGACCAGCTTTAAAGACTAGATAAAAAAATTTTGTTTTTACACATAATTTGGTGTATATTTTAAATGCAATTAAAGTAGGTGCATAAATAGGGTTTAATTTCTTAAATATGTTAAGAATTCGTCCTAAAATTTCCACCGCATTGTTAATCTTTGAAGTAGGTTTTGCTGAGCAAAGGTAAACACAATGCTGATCTTCTTTTGTTTTTAATGTTTATTTTTGAGAGAGAGAGAGACAGAGTACAAGCAGGGGAGGGGAAGAGAGAGAGGGAGACACAGAATCTGAAGCAGGCTCTAGGCTCTGAGCCATCAGCACAGAGCCTGATGCAGGGCTCAATCTCATGAACCAGGAGATCATGAACTGAATAGAAATCAAGAGTTGGACGCTTGACCAACTGAGCCACTCAGGCACCCCACACAATGCTAATCTTTATCAGAATTGTCACAAATACTGAATGGAGCTTGAGTTAATGAGATGGAAATCTATTCATGTAGTCCTTTTCCTTAGGCCTTTCTTTCCTGAACATAGAAACCAGAGATGAAATTCAGAGTCTCTTTAGCTGTCAGTTCCAAGTTTCTGGACTGCCATATCTATGACAAGCTTTAATGGAAAATTTTATATCATTTGTAAAGAAGAGATTATTAATTCTTACCATCCAGAATATCAAGGATGAGAGATCCAGGAACTGAGAATGTGGAACTAAGCTTCCAGTTTTGATTTCTTTGGGAATTCCCAGAGTAGTAGCAATTAATGTCTGTGAAGGGAGCTAAGCAGTAAACATTGCATACCAGGTACTGCAGAGGTGTTTCAATGTTATTCTATAATGATCACAGATCCCTCTGATATTGTCACTGTTATGGGCTCTATTTCACTAATAAGGAAATTAAAACACTGAGCAGTTGCACTAACAGCTAGTAAGTCCCAAACACAGGATTCAAATTCACATCTGCCTGACTCCAAAACTCTTTCAACTGCATTATGCCATCCCTATATTGTGTGTGTGTGTGTGTGTGTGTGTGTGTGTGTGTTTAATGTTTTGTTTTATTTATTTTGAGAGAGAGAGAGGAAAGAAAGAGAGCATGTGAGCAGGAAAGGGACAGAGAGAGAGAGAATCCCAAGCAGGCTCTGAGCTGTCACTACTGAGCCTGATGCAGGGTTCAATCTCATAAACCATGAAATCATGACCTGAGTAGAAATCAAGAGTTGGACACAACTGAATGAGCCACCCAGGCACCGCCCTCTCCCCTCCCCTCCCACCGTGTCAGTTTTTATCAGCTGCCACATCCTCCATAACTGTATCCTGCAAATCTTATCTGATAAATCCCAGTCCATTTTTATGCACTGAATGTTTGTGTGCCTCCCCAAATTTCTCTGTTGGAGCCTTAACCCCCATTGTGATGATATTTGAAGGTACAGCCTTTGGGAGGCAATCAGGTTTACACAAAGTCATGAGGGTGGGCTCCCTGTGAAGGAATTAGTACCCTTAGGGAGGAGAAGACAAATCTGAGCTGTCTGTCTCTGCAGTGTGAGGCTACAATGAGAAGACAGCCATTTGCAAGCCAGGAGGGGAGCCATCACTAGAAAGCAACTATGCTGGCACCTTGATCTTGGACTCACTAGTGTGCAGAACTGTGATAAACAAATGTTTATTGTCTCAGCCCCAGTTTTGTTATAGCAGCTTGAGCTGACTAATACACCCATCCTCCCAGAAGTGTTTCCTATTGCTGCCAAATAATTCGTGTACAGAAGTTAAAAACATGACTCTCATACCAATAAAGACTGAGCATGAATCAAAAATTGTATTCAGGGGCGCCTGGGTGGCTCAGTTGGTTGAGCTTCCGACTTCAGCTCAGGTTACGATCTCTCGGTCCGTGAGTTCGAGCCCCGCATCGGGCTCTGGGCTGATGGCTCGGAGCCTGCTTCCGATTCTGTGTCTCCCTCTCTCTCTGCCCCTCCCCTGTTCATGCTCTGTCTCTCTCTGTCTCAAAAATAAATAAACGTAAAAAAAAATAAAAAATAAATAAATAAAAAATAAGATTGTATTCAATGCCTTCAGTAATGAGGAAACTGAGAAGTTGCAAAGGTAGTTCAAAGAGCATTTCCAGAAACAGGATATTTGTGGCCCACCAGGAAAGGCTAGTTTTGAAATAAGTTTGCTGAGCTGGAGACAAAATTGGTCAGGACCCTACGGAGCAATCACACTTCAGAAAACTCTTCCACACAGAAACCTACAAGTTAACATGTAACCTCGTAGAGTTTGACCACCCAGTAGTAAATAGCAAAGTCAAGCAGACGTACATTCCTATAGAAAACTACATACAGTCTTCGTTAAACAACATTCCAGTGCAACATGGAAATGTCCCAGTGGTAACGCCACCCACCTTTTTGTCTTATTTCTAATTTCCAATACTTTTTCTTAACATTACATTGCTATTTGTTCTCATAATACCTGCTTATTTTTTTAAAGTTTATTTTGAGAGAGAGAGAGAGAAAGAAAGGGAGGGAGAAAATCCCAAGCAGAGCTTGAACTCACCGGCCATGAGATCATGACCTGAGCCAACATCCAGAGCCACCCAGGAGCCCCTCACCCTTGTTTGATGACAGGCCATTTGAAGGTCAGCCCAGCTTCTAGGTACTACAGTCCAGTGAATGAAAAACTGCTTGATCAATTATAATTGAATAAATAAATGAATCTGAATTATGTTTAATGTGCCCAGAAGTGGGTTGTTCAGAGGGTTTTCTGATGCACAAAATTCCCAGGGGCAACAGAAGCATCAGCTTTTCCGTCAGCAATAGTGATTGCTCTCCCCAAAGCAATGACATCCAACATCACCAAATTCCTACAGGCTGTTCTCATGCGGTCACCTCATTTCTCATGCATCCGTCTCCTTACAGCGAGGAAAAAATGATCAGGTCCCTCAGCAGTTGGGAAGCTCAATTTTATTCTCTCAGTATCATTTTCAAAGGACTTTTCAAATAGAGCTCATAAGACTTTTGAGGGCTACATAGCTTTCTTAGGAAATGTATCCAAACACTCTTAGGATACGATTAAAAAAGGTTCAGTATATGAAATTTTAGTTCCTTCCTGATGATTCTTCTTGCTGTGGGCCCATACAAGACTTGCTCAGAGTGAAGTATCCTATATCCCAGCTAATGTATGCTCACCTTTTCTTCCCATTCATCGTGAGCAATATAACTTGTTATCATCGGCAGCGATGCTGAATGCTCAGTAGAGTAACCATAGCAAGCACCCCTCTCAGGAAGGTACTTCCTATCAGAATCAGCAGGGGGAAAGTTACATATGCAACTCTAAGCAAGTGCCAATCTCCCTTTATCATCTTGCAGTGTCAGACTCCAGCAACTCAGGGATCTGGCAACGAGCTTATGTTCCTTTTTCTGTAAACTCCAAAGGACTCAGAATTGCTTATGCAAAGAAAGTCACAGCAACATTTGCTGGGCATCTCTGAATGCTTTCTTTGAAAAGCTGCTTCATATTTGCATTTGTTTCACTGGTGTGTATTTTCATAGTTATTTTTCTGGGTCTGCCGTCTAGAAGTTTAGCAACTCAGAGCCTTAATTTTTTGACCTGTAAGACGAAGGTAATAGTACCTAGACTACAAGGCTGTGATAAAAGTCTAATGCAATAACATATGTAAAGTGCCTACTGCAGTGCCCAACGCAGAGTAAAATGTTGTGAAAGTAATTCTCTCTTTCCATCTTTCCTGCTCTCCCTCTGATGAAATTCATATTTAAAAATGTCTTTCCAACTGTCCATTCCTAATCCCCAAGTCTGTCCATATGGACATTATGTCACTTACATATGACATATTTTCTTCTCTGGAGATGAGCTCAGGCCAGCCCAGTCTGCAGAGATCACAGGAAACCTACACGCGGTGGAAAAAACTGTTACCCTTGGCAGTAGAAACCAGTGATGCTTGTGAAGGGGTGGATGAAGGCCCCTGACAGCGAACATTGTGTATTACTCATTACGGCATAGTAAGGGCTCAACACGACACTATGTTAAGCATTTTCCACAGTATCTTATTTAATTTTTACAGTGATCTTGACAGGATGCATTACTACACCCTTGTCAAGATCGGAATACTGAGGCTAAAAGAGATTTAATTAATTAGGTCAGTGAGAGAGGAAGGATGTTAGCCCAGACTGACTGCCTCTAAAGCCTATAGTCCTCAACATGTCCACCTTTGCTCTAAGTGCTAAACCATTTCTGCTGGTTCTTTAGCTTCTAGATTTTCTCACTCCCCTGCTCCCATCAAAGTGCTTTCTGCTATGGGTTTCATTCTTCTCTGGGGGCTTAATGTGTCTATGTGTTGAAATTCCAAAATACACACATTTGTATTTTAATAAAAGACAGTATTTATCTGCTAAGGCTTAATGTAAGCCCAAATAGGTAACTTTGGTGGTAGGGATTTTAGGCACCGAGCAAGCTCATGGTGTTAAAACTCACACCTCTCCGACTTCCACCATTCCTACACATAGGATGGCTTTGCCTGCAGAAGCCATGTCTATCCCCTAACACTCGACACCACCATGGATTTAATGTTTTTAAAGTAAAACATTTGCAGGCTCTGGGACAAACTCTGCTAGATGATCATTCTTATAGAATAGATGGTGTTAGTATCAACAAACTCATTCCTAAGAAGTCAATATGATAAACACCCAATTCTTTCTTCATTTGCAAACCAATTTTTTGGATGAATTTTGCTGAGGGCTAAGCTTGGTAAATTTTCTAGGACCTAATTTCAAGGATCTCATGACTTCTTTGGTTTCCTGGAAACTATACTGCAGGGGCTTTGTTACCTCTTTTGCAATCTTCAGGTATTTTCCAGCTTCCTCTCATGTCTCATCTTAATAATTGGAATTTTTAAAAACTGGTCAAAGTTTAGGTATGCTTAGTCTATTGAAACATTACAGGAAATTCCTTTTATAACTCGGCACTGGTTACATGATCTAAAATATACTATTATCTTTAGCATCAGCATTTTTTCACTACTTCATTGTAAATTAATTTTCCATGGACAACTAAATGGACTAGCACTCTATAAGGCATAAAGCATGGTACTGTATTAATCAAAACTGCTCAACGTATTTTTATGCCTTCAAGAAACTGACCTTTTTAAAAAAAATAGGAAAGCAAGCAGACTATTTTTTAAATGCTAAAAGATTCAAGGAAATCTGTTATACATGTGTCTGTGACTATGTTGGTATTTTTTTTTTATATATATATATAAAGTGCTGGTCTTGTTGAAGCGAAAGGTATTAGATTTTCTTGCATTCATTAACATAAACTTCTACAGAAGAACTGTAGAGAGAAAACTGGATGCTGGCTTTGGAGTCAAATGGGAAAATGTTAATTTACATGAAATTGAATGTCTGGAGTAGTGTCCTGGCTAGATACTCTTGGATCATTTTACTGGCTCTTTAGACCCCATCTCCCAGGTTCTGCGTGCTGTGCTGATAATTGCTCACCTGAGACACCTAGGCGCTGTACATGAATGGAGAAGAGGCTGTGGGAATGTGTCCCGTCCCCTCTTTGTTCCATAGTATGTACGAAAGCCCAAACAAAGCCTTTGCCTCTGTACAGGACAAATAATTCTGAGGTGTCATGTTATGCTGCAAAGTTCCGCCCACCTCTCGGCCAATCAGACGGCACTCTGGCTTGGCCTCTTTGGGTTTCTGATCCCACTCCTCACTCCATTCCTGTTTGTTTTCTCCTAGCAGGCAATTCTTCAACACATTACCTGCAAATGAATCTTTGCTTCATTCATCCAGGGTCTGCTTTTGAGAGAACCTCACCTAAGAAACAGACATATATATTATTTCATCAAAATCCTTTCCTCAATCTAACATACATCCTGGATCCTTCCATAGGAACGAAAAGGACTTCTGATTCCAGTGGCAGTGACTTCATCTATCTATCTGTCTCTATTTGTGGTGGCTTGGTGATGCATCAGCCTGGCTAAGCTGAACTACATTTCCCCAAATTCTCTTCCCTTTATGTTTCTTGTTAGAGTGAGCCACAGAGAGATTCTTGAGAGGTTTGAAGCTCCCTTAGGAGGAGGTCTGGTTGCCGCAGGATATTCACCACAAAGACAACAGAAACTGACTCAGGTTTTAGTTCTTTCTTATAGGCTCCAGCTTATGCTTGTGGGTTCCAGCTTATTTTAGAAAATTAAAAAAAAAAAGGCTATATATAACAACTTGGACTCGACTGGTTTGATAAAGAATTGAAAATCTGGGGCATCTGGGTGGCTCAGTCAGTTAAGCATCCAACTCTTGATCTTGGCTCAGGTCATGATCTTATGGTTCATGAGATTGAGTCTCAAGTCATGCTCTGCACTGACAGCATAGAGACTGCTTGGGATTCTCTCTCTCCTTCTCTTTCTGTCCCTCTCTCCATGCACTCTCTCTCTCTCTCTTTTTCTCACTCTCTCCAAATGAATCAACAAACTTTAAAAGAAAAAGGAAATCTAATTCTGAAATATCAGATCAGTGATGGGGAAAAGGACAGGGAAAACCCATATCTTCAACATCTTGAGTTATCCCGTACAAAGTACAAGAGAAAAATAGGTGAATACACTACAGAGTTATATTCAGTCTGCTAGAAGAGTGAGGCTCCACCTCTGTTCCCAGAGTCATTTTAGTCGCTGCTTTTATCTTCCTTTCTAAAAAAGTGTCAGTTATCCTTGTGATGGGCCCCTGGTGAGGGCAATGGGAGAGAGGTCGAACTGTTTCCAATTCTCACACTGGAAAAGTAGAGACAGAAAAAGACATGATAGCTATGCCCGGTCTTATAGCACAGGATGCTGCTCACTGCCCCCCAAGGAAGGACGATCTTAATTTAGTGAGTTTTAGTTTCAGGTGTACAATATAGTGATTCAACCTTTCTATACATTCCTCAGCTCATGATACATGTACTCTTCATCCTCTTCACCTGTTGCACCCATCCCCCCCCACCCCCTCCAGCAACCACCAGTTTGCTCTCTATGTTTGAGAGTCTGTTTCTTTGTTTGTCTCTTGTTTTCTTTGTTCACTTGTTTTGTATCTTAAATTCCACTCATGAGTGAAATCATATGGCATTTGTCTTTCTCTGAGTTATTCCACTTGGCATTATACTTTCTAGATCCATTTATGTTGTTGCAGATGGAAAGATCTCATTCATTTTTATGACTAATATTCCATTATATATTATTATATATTATATTTATGTTCATATTATACATATTACATAACACACACACACACATATATATATACATATATATGTATATGTATGTGTATACACATACACATACATACCACATCTTCTTTACCCATTTATCTGTGGATGGACTTCTGGGTGGTTTCCATATCTTAGCTAGTATAAATAACACTGTAATAAAAAGGGGTGCATGCATCTTTTTGAATTAGTATTTTCATTTTCTCTGTGTAAATACCCAGTAATGGAAATATTGGATCATGTGGTGATTCTATCTTGAAAGTTTTAAGGAACCCCTATACTGTTTTCTACAGTGGCTACACCAATTTGCATTCCCACCAACAGTGCACGAGTGTTTCTTTTTCTCCACATTCCTACCAACATTTGTTATTTCTTGTTTTTTTTTTGGTTCTAACTAATCTGACAGTTGTAAGATGATATTTTATTGTGATTTTGATTCGCATTTGCCTGATGATGAGTGATGTTGAGCATCTTTTCATGTGTCTTTTGGCCATCTGTATCGCACTCTTTGGAAAAATGTCTATTCAGGTCCCTCTGCCCATTTTTAATTGATTACTGTAAAACGTTGGTTTGTGAGCATAACTCATTCCAGAAACATGCTTGTAATCCAGCTTGTAATCCATGCTTGTATATCTAGAGAATTTCAAGAACCATTGGCTCAGTTGTGATGGTGTGATGTTTGATGTTACTTACTACTTGTATTGCAAGACATCGCTCGTTTATCAAGTTAAAATTTGTTAGAAATGTTTGTTCGTCTTGTGGAACACTCACAGAACAAGTTCCTCACAATCCAAGGTTTTACTGTATTTGGGTTTTTTGGTGTTGATGTGTAGAAGTTCTTTATGTATTTTGGGGCATCAACCTCTTATTGGATATATCATTTGCAAATATCTTCTCCCATTCAGTAGGTTGTCGTGTTTTTTTGTTGACGGTTTCCTTTGCTGAGCAAAAGCTTTTTATTTTGGTGTAGTGCCAATGGTTTATTTTTGCTTTTATTTCCCTTACCTGAGGAGACAGATATATGTCCAGGCTTGCAGTACAGGATACTCATTGCCTCTGGAGTCAGGACTAACTTAATTTGGTAATTTTGTGTGACCCAACCAGATCTGCCCTTTGTCTACTGTGTACTTATTGAGAAACCTACCTATCCCAATTCAGCCTTCCTAATTAAGGGAGAACCTGAGAATGTATATAGATTTGAAAAAGAAACTCATGCCAATTCCTAACTAATGGATATAATTCTTCATTTATAAAGAAAAATGCACAGCACAAGCTAACCAGACATTTGAAAGAGAAAATCCAAGACTTATTCCAGGGGAAAGCTGAATCAGACAACAGAAGAAAATATACAAGTCTTGGTTTATTTTCTCAGGAAGGCATGAAACATTTTCAAGAAACAAAGGACATAACATTTTCTACTTGAAAAAAGGAGTAATTAGAAAATGCAAAAGAGTCCTTGAAAATTAAATATATATTTCAGCAATAAATTCTCAAATGACTATTTGAGAATAGCCCAACACAGTGCAAAATATAACAAGAGGAAAAGTCCTTACTTTATTTAAAACAACAACAATAAAGCCATTGTCCATAAAAAATTCTAATAGAATATTGGCATCAAAATGGAGAGATTTTCCAGAAATACATCCTTGTGTGTGTGTGTGTGTGTGTGTGTGTGTGTGTGTACATATGTGGGAACTTAACAGGTGTTATAAGTGACATTTCCATGAAATGCTAAAATAATGGAAATTATTTCTCTATTTAATAAATATTATTGTAATAACCATCTAGCCATATGGAAAGAAATAAATCTAAGCCTCTACCTCATATCCTAATAAGACAAATTCTAGCTCTATCAATTACTGTAATTTTAAATAAGGTATATCTGTGAAAGAAATATTCTACTTGAATAATTTGGGGTAGAAAACACATTTCTATGACACACTGGAGATACAGCCAGTATAAATAAAAATATAGACAAATTTAACATCCAATCCATCATATTTTTGGAATGGGAAGGGCACATATTCAGAATAAACAGAAAAATAACATGAACAATTTTCACTACATTAAGTGGCTAAGAATTAATAATAAGAGGAATCCCTATAATCTTACCAGAGGAAGGCAAACAGCCCATGGAAAGGTAGAAAAATAACATGTTAGGCAATTCACAGAAGATAGAATTAAAATGGCTAGTAAATATATAAAATACGTTCCACATCACTAATACACACACTAAAAAAAATGCAGAATAAAGTTTTAATCATCAAATTAGTAACTATTAAGAAGAAGTTTAATACCCAGTTCTGATAAGGATGAAGCAGAAAATATGTTTGAGGATGGATGTTTCAATCAGTCCAAATTCTATTAAATAAATCTTATACTAGGTATTTAAATTAGCATGTGCTTAGTTATTATTATTTTATAATGCTAGGTGATAAAAGCAAGGTGCAGTAAACATGAAAAACTATTCAACTTTTTAATTAGACAAAGCAAATAAATATTATCAGTATCACTTTCTGCCCAGCTTATAGAAATTAACTATGATGATGCCAAATTTGGCAAGAATACAAGGAAACCAGAGCTGGTTAGAAAAAAGAAAAGACCTGCTTCTGAGGTTTATGTGGCACTATCTAGTAAAATAATAGATGCCACATGCTATGGCCCAGCATTTCACCTCTAGAAACATATTCTATAAAATATTTTCATGTATGTACAGAAAGACATGTACAAAGATTCTCACTGCTAGTTTGTTTTAATAGTACTGAGATCTGCTAGCAATTTCCATCAGTAGGTGAATAAATACATTTGTTACATTCATATAATCAAATACTATATGGAGCTATTAATACAGGCTAAAGTGAGCGGGAGTACGGGTCTGTCTGGATCTGTACACAGATCTCAAAAATAAAAATGTTGAGGGGCGCAGAGTGGCTCAATCGGTTGTGTCCAGCTCTTGATTCCTGTCCAGGTCACGATCCTACTGATGTGAGACTGAGCTCCGTGTTGGGCTCCACGCTGTTCATGGAAACTGCTTAAGATTCTTTCTTCCCCCGCCCGTCTCCCCAGCTTGCACTCTTGCTGTCTTTCAAAAAAAAAATAATAAAAATAAAATAATAAAAAATAAGTAAAACTGTTAAGTCAAAATACAATTTGGCAAATAATGTATTTAAAAACCCCAGAACAACCCAACATCTTTCATGGGTATGTATATTGGTAGGAGAGGTGTTATGTGTGTTTTTAATTAGCTTTTGACATGTATGTAAAGTGTAAGAAGGTAACCAGGAGGGGGTCTCACCAGGGCCATGGCAGCAGCTGGGTCGTAGGGCTAGTCATAGGATTGACTCAGCTACCAACTGGATCTTCAACATTGTTTCTTTAAAACAGGAAAACACAAATGTTAGTATCTGTAAATGATGGGAAGTAGTTAAATGGTGTTTAGTTTACTACTTTGGACCGCTCTGTATGCTTTATTTTTCCTAACTAAAAACGAAGCAAGTTGAAGAGTCACGTTTGGTGAGGACAAACATCTCTATGCAAGCTTTACGTGCACGCGGTATGACAGAGGCTGTGGAAGGTAACGCCCTGGCTTGGGAGAGGAATGGGTAGCATGTGAGGAGAGAGGAAGAACTTTATAATTTATACATATTTGCATATGCATTGTTTCATTAGCTGCAAAGAAAATGTCTAGGTTTAGTAATTGAAGAATTTAATTAAGAAAATTGGATGAAAAATGAGCAAATAACATGAAGAACATGAAGAGGTAATTCACAATAGAAGCAATAAAAATGACTTATAAATATTTGAAAAGAATGCTAATGCTCACAGTTATAAAAATTCAAATTGAAACAAGAATGAATTGCTCACACCCCTCACCCCCAACTGATTGAAGAAATCAAAAAGGATATGGAGAAAAAGGCACTGTAGATAAGAATGTAAATTGGTCTAACCTTTCTGGAGGGTGATCTGGCAATATTTATCAAAAGATTTTAGGGAGAACATTTGGGAAGCCCTGAAAAATTATTTATGAGTATATGTATTATCACATGTTAGTGATAAAGAAAAAATTAAAGCAATGTTAATGCCTATTAATAGGAAAAGAAAAATACATTATGGTGCACTTAAGCAAAAATATGATATATAGCTACTAAAAATTGCAAAATAAACAACAATGCATTTACTTATGAGAAAGAATGACAATGTTACATTGCTAAGTGAAAAATAAGGTTAAAAAGACTAGCTTGTGTAATTCTATTTTGTAAAAGTAAATAAAATGCATGAGTGCTTACATTAATTAAAATTCTTATCAAAAATTCTTAACAAAATGCTAACTCTAAAATGTGAGTTACAGATTATATTTATTTTAATGTGTATATTTTCAGTATGTTTTCCAACTTCTTCACAATGTCCATTAACAGATGAATGGAAAAACAAAGTGTGGTCTATCTGTACAACAGAATGCTATTCGGCCACAAAAGGAACAAAATTGTGTTATATGCTATTATGTGGATGGACCTAGAAAACATCATGTAAAGTACAATAAGCCAGACAGCACAGGACAGATACTGTGTGATTCCACTAATCTGAGTTTCCTAAAGTAATCAAATTCACAGAGGCAGAAAATAGAATAGTTGCCAGGGGCTGGAGGGATGAAGGAATGGGGAGGTTTTGTTTAATGGGTACAGAGTTTCAGTTTGAGATGATGAAAGCATTCTGGAGAAGAGCTGTAATTATGATTGCACAACAGTATCAATATACCTAATACCACTGGAGTATACACTTAAAAACAGTTAAAATGCTAAATTTTGTGTTCTGTATATTTCACCACAATAAAAGAAAAAAGTCAATTTAGTCTTCCTGTCCTCTCTCCTCTCTTCCCCTTGTGCATTAGCTTCGGATTGCTACGGCAACGAAGTAATGGAAACTTAGTGGCTTAAAGCAGCATGAATTGATTATCTTACGGTTCTGAAGGATTGAAGTCCAACATCGTTCTCACAGGTTTCTGCATTCCTTTCTGGAGGCTTTAGAGAAGAATCTGTTTCCTTGACTTTTCCACCTTTAGAGGCCATCCACATTCCTTGGCTTGTGGTCCTTTCTTCCCTCTTCCAAACCTTCCCTAAACCAGCCGTGTTTCATCTCTCTACCGACTCGTCTATAGTTCCACTCTTCAGGGCTATCATCTCCACTGAGAAAGGCTCCCTGATTTTAAGTACTCTTGTGCTTAGATTGGACCCACAGGATAATCTGAGCCACTCTCCCATCTCAGAGATCTTAATCTTAATTGTATCTGTAAGGTCTCTTTTGTGACATGTGGAAACATGTTCACATATTCCAGGGATTAGGACCTGGACATCCTTGAGGGGCCGTTATTCCACCTATCATGTCTTCTTTCCATGAACAATTCTATCTCAAAGCCATTTACTCTGAGTCAGGGAGGTATCAGCATGCGGGTAGGTGTGGTGGGCCAGAGGGGGTGTCAGAGTCTGTGTGCGGAGTGGAGGGTGTCTGTCGTAAAGGGTAGCCCAGAACAAGGTGTAGGACCCTAGCAGGGTAAGAATATCCCCACGGAAGGGACAGAGAATACGGGATGTCTGGAGCCCAAGGAAAATGAGGAGGTGAGGAAGGTGATGGCCAAGGGGGATGGTGACTCCCTGGGTGGAATGTGGGGCCATAGAGGGTGAGGTGATCTGGAGGGATTGCGTGTCAGATGAGAGAGGCAGGAGAGAGCTCACACGGGGAGGAGGCAGCGCCAAACACGCCTAAACAGCATGAGAAGGATTCCTGGACGAGGGGACCTTGACAGTGGCCTACAAGAGTAGCCAGAGCTCAGGAGGAGTGAAGCGGCCATCTTGGGAAGCAGGGAAGGTGGCTGTGGCCACTGGAGATCGTTTACGTGTAAGGAGATACATCAAATACATTAAGGATAATGGGAGGCAGGTTGTGCATAGTGGAAGAAAGGAGTTACTAATCTGGAAAAGGAAAAAAAAAAACTAGAACGAACCTATGATATTAAGTAGAAATGAGAAGTATGGGTATGAACTCATGGCATCAATGTATATATAGGTATAGTAGTAATAAAGACAGGTGAAAACGGGTGTGTATACACCATACGGCACTTCTAACATATATGCATATACACGTAACTGCACGTAGCAACAGGAACACCTAGCACCTGGGTGCTGTTATTTAAGTGCTCTTCTCCTATAAATAGAACTAGTGTTCCCTGGAAAATTGGCCGACTCCAGGGTTTGTACAGGGAACCTGTAAGCCTGGAACATCTTGTGCCAGAAAGCGTACGAGTGCTCATAAAAATTGGAACAGGCCAAAAGGCCAGAGAAATCAGCTTGAAGAGGCTCTTATTGGTCAAATGAGGACAGTTTAAGCATAAAAATAAATAATAACTACAATAGGTAAACACATTGATTACAATAGAAAACCATGAATTCATGATAAATGTTTTTTACATGAATAATTTGAAAATTTTACGAAGAGTAAAGTATTTATATATTGTCAACGTACCTCCCTTCAAAATACATATTCTTTGAAAAACATAGTGAATCTGGCAGAAAATGCCTTTATCAAGTGCTCAATGTTAACATCATCCGTACTAGAACAAATGCACAATTTTAAACTTAATCCATTTTTTTGGCAAAACTTAAATGAGTTGGTAGTAATGTATTAATGCTAACTGCCAATTTGATAGTTGTACTGTGGTTATGCAGGAGAATGCCTTTTTTTTTTTTTTCTGTAGGAATTATACACTAATGTTCCAGGTTGATGGACCTCAGGGTTGATGGAAGGACTAAGGGTGCCTCAATGCCATTACTGTCCATGTGTTTTTACTATCAGGATAAACATTATAGTATGTAATGTTGAAATCGTTGTTATACTATATACTATACTAATTTCATTCTCTCTTAGTTCCATATTGTTAGTTACTGTAATAAATTAACCAGAATTTTTCAACCTTATCAGTAGATGGTGCCAGCTTTTCTTTCATACTTGTCCAAAGTCCCATGCTATATGTTAGAGGTCAGAAATTGAATCTCTTGGAAGCAACATCAGAAAAATCATATCCTCTGAAAAGGACTGTACCAGGTTCTCCTGACTAATGATACTGCATGAAATAGACTCATGGGGTCAAGCCCCCCCACTGTGAGCCCACACTTCCCAGCCTGTACCAGGAGCTGAGCCAGGTTTCCAGGGTTCCATGAAGCTGATGACTTCATGAAATGAAAACTAGAATCCAACTTCTGGTCAAACAGGAATTAATAACTGAAATGGATTTTAATAATTTATAAGGGAGGCATTCTTTTACAATGTTATATTTGCAATAGTTTCTGAATAATCCTGAAATTGTTCCAGAAAAATATTATAACCATCTTATTAAGTACAAAACTACAAAACTTTCTGAATATTGAACTCACAAAAAATTCTCCTCTCCAAATATTCATCAATATAAAATGAGCCGTTGCTGGGGCACCTGGGTGGCTCAGTCCGTTGAGCTTCAGACTTTGGCTCAGGTAATGATCTCGCAGTTTGTGGGTTTGAGCCCTATGTTGGTCTCTGTGCTGACAGCTCAGAGTCTGGAGCCTGCTTCAGATTCTGTGTCTCCCTCTCTCTCTGCCCCTCCCCTGGTCGTGCTCCGTCTCTCTCTTATAAATAAATAAATATTTAAAAATTTTTTAAATGAGCCAACATGGGAAAGAACAATTCCTGATTTGCTTGGAAATGCACATCACAATACTAATTTAAAAAATTAATTACAACTAAAACTATTTGAAAGTACTGACTATCCAGGGGAAAATGCATTTAAGATAAATTATTTACAAAGGAAAGGGAATTGGACAGCATATACTTTTTCTCAGAGCACTCAATGATAGGAAAGAAATGGAATAAAGTCTTAAAAAATTTTAGTAAAAAAAAAAAAAAAGAAAAAGAAAAATTTGATTCTAAAATTCTCTACCCAGCCAGAATACTAACCTACTCTGAAAGCAAAATTGCTTTCTCCCCGAAATTCACAAAAATTCATTATTCATAACAGTGAAAATATTGGCAACAAGCTCAAGTCCAAGGAATTCAAGAAGGAAGGTGGTATCAGATGTGAGAAGCAGTGATAAGATGGCCCCAAAGCGGTGATAATCAGGATAAACTAATGCATCGAATACATAAATTCATTCAATCTCAAAATCAAGCAACAAGATAGGTGCTGATGTTATCACCATGTATGGCACAGAAACCTTAAGTAACTCCTTCAAGTTCTCTAAGCTAGTGAATGCCAGAGCCAAGGGCTGCCCAGCTCCAGAGCTATACCCTTAACCACTCTATGTCCTGCCTCTGCCAGTATAAATGAATGGACTACAGCTGAAATTTAAAGAGGATCCATTTGGTCTTTCACACTTTAAAGATTCTCCTTTGAATCATAAAGTTGAATGACAACGGAGTACATGTAATTTTCTTTTAGTTCAATCACACTATTTGGTTAATAGTATATGTTTCTACTTACAGACATGATCATAGTCACTGAACAGATTGTAAATTTTAAAAAGCCCCAAAAATGAAGAAATAACTACAGAACGAACAAAAACTGGTAGGCCAGATGGCAAGAATGCATATATATATATACATATACACATATATATATATATATATATGTAATGTGTGTGTATTTATAATATATAATGACTGACATTAGAATTTGGAGCATGGAATTAAGGTAAGAGGTATGAACAGATATATCTACTTTTCATTTCATGCCTTTAATTACTTTTTGCAGTTATTTTACAGTGTGTATGCAACCTTTATAAAATTGAAGAGAAATCTAATTTTAAAGCACAAAGTGGACTGCTGATAATACCAGGAAAGAATTCAGTGGCTCTGTTTGTGTGGACCTGGGGATATATCCCCAATGTATTGTTGAAAGGAGTAAATTGTAGAGGATTCCAGTTGTGTTTTAAACATATCCACTTCATTCTGCGTGTGCGCATGTATGTGCGTGAGCATGTGTAAATTATCTATATGTGCATGTGTAGCATATGTGTGTGAGAGCAAATGAAAAAAAGCTTTGAAAGGATACACATTAAGCTGCTGAAAATGGCTGAGTCTAAGGAGAGAGATAATGACAGAAGGCAGGAGAATGGAACATTTACTTACAGCTCTGCGGTCGTTGGATATTTTTACAAGGTTCGTGTATTAAATATATGATGATGATGATAAGGCAAAATTTTGAAGAAAAAAATAAAAGAACGCAAAAGATTTGCTCAATTGGAGGAAAATGGCCGGAGACAATAACCAGTGGCAGTTTTCAGCTCAATCATATGCTGTCAATGTGGACGATGCCTGTTAACTCTGAAAGAGCGGGAGGAAAGTGGATAGTGTGAAGGCACCAGACTGGGAATATGGAAAAGTGAGCTGATACAGGATTTTTAAAGTTCAGTATCTCATTCCAATCTCCACTCCATCTTTTCATACAATAAGAAATTTTTGCTCCCAATGGAATGATGGATTCATACTTTACCCCCAGTGCTTCACCAAATAATTTCTGCTCTGCTAAGCTAGCTTTGATCTTTGGAGAAATAGAAAAGCCCATAATGTTCATAAATTAGCTCTAGATCTCCCTCCCAGGGAATTTTGGAGCCCACTTAAGAATGAAATTCCTTAAAATTATAGAACCAAATAAGCCAGGCAGGTTGTTAGGTTTGTTTCCATGGGAACTAGTGAGCCCTTCCTCCTGACCACTTTCCCTCATTCCTGCTCCCCAGACACGCGTGCTCGCTAATGAATTTCATGCTGGGTACTTTTCCTGAACAAGGTAATATTTCTCCACAAAAAGAACTACGGGAGTTTCGAACGTTAGTGATATTAACGAGTCACAGATCACCCACGCCAATTAAACAGGTGGATTTAGCTACAATTTCCTCTAGCGTTTTGATGCATCTGTTTTAATAAGGAGAACTCGGGGCAAGAGAGGGTAGTTGTTACACATCCAAAAGCTGAAGATGCGCTAAATGGCTGGTGTCAGCGCCCAGCCTGCACAGCCCTGTGTGCATTCCCAGTCAGGGCTAACGACACCCATGACAGTGACAGTCAGGATTCAAACCAGTAACGATGGCCAAATAAAAGGCCAATAATGCAATTAAAAGTGCATTTTCTCAAGGCTCACGCAGATTTGCACGTATCCCCATAGGTCATGCCTAAGAGAAGGCGGATAAGAGGAGCTGTGATACAGTGACAGCAGCAGGTGTTTATTGAATATATTCTGTGTCAGAAGCTCTTCTAAGAGAAAGATCTCCTTTTCCTAAACCTAACCTTCCCACTTTCCACAGCTGTAATTTTAGTCCCCTAGTTTTTACGAGAATATTCTCTAAATGTCAAGTCAGAGTTATAGGCTCCCAGACCTAACATACCGATGTAATTGTATGGTTTCTATCAGATGTGATTATGCAAAGGAAATTGAAAGGAGAGAGAATTTAAAGCCCTTACCAATACTAAATTTAGGTTTGCATACCTCCCATAGAGTATTGTGCAGTACGATTGCTAGGGAACTGAAATTCCTGCAATGCATGTATGTGTGTACACACATACAATCGTATATATTTCAGTTAAATATGAAATTCACCAGGACCACCTCTTGCCTCATTCTCTTTATCAGTTTCTATAGGTAGAACTGGGACTCTCCCTCCACCTCACCGCACTCCTGACTTGACTTTAGACCTGGACTTCACCTCTGGCCTCACTCTAACAGCCTAGCCACACTTTGTAATAGGAGAGTGGGATTGCTCAGAGACTTTCAAGGAGATGCTAAAATCTATTAGGAAGTCCTATTTAACAAAGACCTAGGGCACTATTCCGTCCAATTCCTATCATGTAGGATATAAAGGGAGATTGTAGCCTTAGCACAGAGGCATCATTGAAGGAGAACCTATGTCACAATTGTTCCAGGTAGACATTTGCTTCATTTTCCTATCATTATGGGAGGAGGGTTGAAAATAAGGATGACTGCCCAGAATATCACTCCAGGGAAATGACTGCATTCATTCATTCATTCATTCATCCAACAACACGTCAGATATGTATTGAACATCTGCTATATTTAGAAGTTTAGGACATAAAACTTACATGCACAACCCAGGGGTGCCTGTGTGGCTTAGTCGGTTAGATGTCCAACTTCAGCTCAGGTCATGATCTCACAGTTCGTGGGTTTGAGCCCTGCATCGGGCTCTGTGTTGACAGCTCAGAGCCTGGAGCCTGCTTCAGATTCTGTGTCTCCCTCTTTCTCTCTGCCCTCTCCCACTTACACACACACTCTCTCTCCCTCTCAAAAATAAACATTAAAAAAAACTAAGAAAAAAAAAGTTACATGCACAACTGAGAGTTCATCTAAAGATTAAATAGTTGACATATCATGTAGTGTAGAAGACTCTTAGTATATCCTACAACAGAGTTTGGTGAACATTTTCTCTAAAGTGCCAGATAGTAAATATTTCAGGATGTGAAGGCTACATACTCTTATCACTTCCTCTTCTTCTCTTCTGTTTCTCCTCCTCCTTCAATCTTCTTCTCCACAATCCTTTTAAACTGTAAAGAACATTCTTAGCTTAGACTACATAGGCCAGATTTGGTGCATGTGCTATAATTTTCCACTCCATCCCAAATCTGTGCTACCCAGTGGGATACACAAATTAGCAACAGCAACATCCCCAAGGGATATTGTTAAAAATGGAGATTATGAGGCTCCACCTTGGATCTATCCAACCAGTTTACTATCACTGTGTAACAAACTACCACAAGACACAGTGGCTTAAAACAACAATCATTTAGGGGCTCCTGGGTGGCTCAGTTGGTTAAGCATTAGATTGTTGGTTTCAGCTCAAGTTATGATCTCCCAGTTCTTGGGTTCGTGCCCTATGCAGGACTCTGTGCTGACGGTATGGAGTCTGCTGGGGATTCTCTCTCTTTCCCTCACTCTCTCTGCCCCTCTCCCAATTGCATGCCCTCACTCCCTCTCTCAAAATAAATAAATAAATAAATAAATAAATACTTAAACAAAACCACAATCATTTATAATTGTTCACGGTTATATATGTCGACTGGGAGATTCTTGTGGTCGTGGCTGGGTTCCCTCATGCATCTACTACAGTCAGCTACAGGTGAGCCAGACACCTCGGCTACTAGAGGTTGGTTGGCTGTCATCTGGGGTACCTGAGTTTTCTTCCATGTGATCTCGTATCCTCCAGCTGGCTAACTTGGGTTTGTTCCATGGTAGTTGCAAGGTTCCAAGAAAGGAAATGGTCTAGCCATAGAACTGGCATAATATAATCTCTTTACATTCTATTGGTGGAAAGCAAGTCACAAGCCAATCCAGATTCAGGTAGGAGGAAAATAGTCTATCCACTGCTGAAGGGGCTGCAAAGTCACATTGTAAAGCATACAGACACAAGGAGGAATGGAGAAATGTGATCCTATCTGCAATCATCCATACCTACTAAACCAGAATCTCTGAGCGTTATCAAGACCCCTAGATGATTCGTAGGCACATTTAAATCGAAGAAACACTGGTTCTGAAATATTTTCATCGTATCACTTTTCTTCTCTCCTGGAACAGGAGAAACATGGTCATGTTTTAAATAACCAGTTGTCAAGGCTCAGAATAGATACTTACTCAAACATCTAACATCAATCAGGAAAAAAGGTTTAATTTTAATTTGAACTATTGCTGCACAAACTGTTGGTGACTGAATGCCAACCACCAAGAGATGTGGCACGGAGCAACTTAAACTCTTTATTCATACTCACAGCTCAAAACTTTAGGTCTTCAGACAGTTCTTGCTGCCTAACCTTGGACGGTAGTTTGTGGACTTTTGTTTGTGAAGAAAGTGTTACTCTTGGCAAATTGACATCGACTCCATAGTTATGTAATGTCAACCCTCTCTGTATGAGCTATTTGGGTGTCATAAACATAAACAGGGAAATCTTCCAAGATTGAAAAAATAGATGGATGGTGACAAATTCTTTTCTCTGAATATGATGCAAAGGACTCTTACTTCCTGTTCTCTTACTTCCTGAGTTTGAATGGGTTCACAGCACAAATAAAAGGTCACTAGTTTAGGGCTTGTTGACTGATAGCTAAGAGCACAGCCTTGGGAGCCAGACTGCCTGAATTTGAATCTCAGTTCTTCCACTATCTGTGACCTTGGGCAGATTACTGAATCTCTGAGTACTTCAGTTTTTCACCTACAGTACCAGAGAAACAATAGTAGCTAATGCATACGGCTTTTAAGGGGGTTAAAGAACTTGGCAATTGCAAGTAATCAGAAGAGTACCTACTTGCATTATCATAATTAATATCATTTTCATGACTATAATTTCCTTGACATAAGAGAAGTAACTTAGTCTTATATACAGATGGGTACTTTCTTGAGATCTTCAGTGAATTTTTATTATTTTTAATAAAATAAATTTTATTATTTTTAATGAAACTTTCACTCTTCTTTTCCTGCCCACATTCTTTCATTTTGTATATTAGTTAGGCTTCTTTGCTACCATAATATTCTGAATGTATATGGATGTGCTTATTTGCAAAGTATAAAGAAATGGCCTATTTTCCATAGTGAGTAAAAGAATTCTGAATCTTAATATGTGTAATTATGCTATTTGCAAATGTGACAGCTCTGGATACTTAGCATACTACAAGACCGTGCTGTGACATTATAATCATAATGGCCATAATTATTCGAATTAGTACTTTTATTTGTGGTTTGTTTCCAGCACAAACTTTCCTGGGGATAACATTAGCTACTACCCTTGACTCTTGTTCATGTTGACCAAGGGGCTGACTTATCATAGACTTGTAATCTACAAGCAACATGCAGAGCTTAAAGGTGAGGGAAGGAATGGAAAAGTTGGAGGGGAGGGAGAAGGAATGCCAAAAGGGCAACACTAGTAATCCATAGTGTGTTTTTTTTAACGTTTATTTATTTTTGAGACAGAGAGAGACAGAGCATGAAGGGGGGGGGGAGGGGCAGAGAGAGGGAGACACAGAATCAGAAGTAGGCTCCAGGCTCTGAGCTGTCAGCACAGGGCCCAATGCGGGGCTCGAACTCACGGACCGCGAGATCATGACCTGAGCCAAAGTCGTCCGCTTAACCGACTGAGCCACCCAGGCGCCCCTAATCCATAGTTTTTCATAAATAATTTAAATAATCCATCTCTGTTTAGATATTGGAATATTTTACCACATGGTAAAATGTTTTTATGTATTTGTCTGTTTATGTTTGAGAGAGAGAGAGAGACAACATGAGCATGGAGGGACAGAGAGAGAGGGAGAAAGTGAATCTTAAGCAGGCTCCATACCCAGCACAGAGCTCAATGTAGAATGGAGTTGGATCTCACAACTGTGAGATCATGAACATGAGATCATGACCTGAGCCGAAATTGAAAGATGAAGCTTGACAGACTGAGCCCCCCAGGCACCCCTACACGGTAAAATATTTCACAGCAATCACAGGTGGGTCAGTTTAATTCCAAGTGTTATTAGCATCTGGGACTCCTCTAAACTGACTCGAGGATAAGGCATCTCTACTTCTCTAGCAAACCAGCACTACAGAGAGGAGGAAAGGATTGTCAGGTGCCATCAAAATAAGTGAGTTGTACCAAGTAGACCAAGAGTGTGGATTCTTCATCAGTGCCTCAGACTGGTAAGTAGTTTCTATGATTCTGCAAAGGTTCTTGGTGTGACCCTCTGAGACTGGACAAAAATAGTGAGCACCAAAAAACTACACGGTGTTACTTATATTATGGTGCCACATGTTCAGTTAATATTCCACAGCCACACAAGGAAAAGACAAGCATCAATGATATGTCATTTTCACTTTGAAAACTAAACTGGTCTCAGTAGGTTACCTACATCTGTCTATCATAAGGAGACTTTCTAATAAAAAGAAACCTCTTCCTTCAGAATTATTCTTTGTTAATTTAAATTCGTTGACATAACATTATTTTTTAGGAATATAGAGTACATGTTCAAGACAGAGAAGTTGGAAAATGAAAAAACTTACAAAGAAAATCCACAATCCCATAACTCAGACAACCATCTTAAGTATTTTTATGTAATTTATCACAGTATTTCTTTTATTATTGCTTACAAAATATATTTTTCCTGTCTGTTTCATAAGAAATAATTTTATTTATTTTTTAAAATTTTTTTAACGTTTATTTATTTTTGAGACAGAGAGAGACACAGCACGAACAGGGGAGGGTCAGAGAGAGAGGGAGACACAGAATCTGAAACAGGCTCCAGGCTCTGAGCTGTCAGCACAGAGCCCGACGCGGGGCTCAAACTCATGGACCGGGAGCTCATGACCTGAGCCAAAGTCGGACACGTAACCGACTGAGCCACCCAGGCACCCCCTTTTTTTTTTAAGAAATAATTTTAATTAGGAAAAATGAAATTTACTCTGTGTGTATGTTTAAAACATAATTTTCCCTTTAACCTAACAGCATATATTTGATTGGCCCTAGGATATGATTTAGGGGCCAGCATCTACAGTTGGATACATGGTGACTTTTTGTAGTCAGATACCGCCTTTTATGATTTCTGGTCATTTGTCAAAGGTGCCGTTTAATAATTGATTAGTCTTTCCATCAAAAGAGTTACAATTATATTCCAGTATTTTTTAAGAAAAAAATTATTGGGAAATGAATCATCTATCCCCTCTGGGTTAATGATAAATGATTGAACAATTTATGATTGCATTATTAAAATGATAAAAAAGAATACTTTAGTTCACTCTATGAATCTTAAATAGATCAATATAATACTTACCCATATTAAATATTTTTTATTGAATTATAATGAGCACCCACAAGAGAACACTGATCATAGGTGTGTAGCTTTATGTTATTTCCATGAAAGGAGGATAATTATGTAACCAGCATCTGGATCAAAAAGGTAGACCATCTGTAGCATCACAGACACCTCTGTTCTTATGCCCCTTCAGTTACCACTCTTCTGATTTCCAACATCAGAAGTTACTGGGGCGCCTGGGTGGCTCAGTCAGTTAAGCATCTGACTCCAGCTCAGGACATGATCATATGGTTTGTGAGTTAGAGCCTCTCATTGGGCTCTGTGCTGACAGCCCAGAGCCTGGAGCCTGCTTTGAATTCTGTGTGTCTCTCTCTCTCTTTGCCCCTCCCCGACTCACTCTCTCTCTCAACAATAAATAAACATTAAAAAAATTAAAAAGAAAAGAAATTACTTTTGCCTATTTTTGAACATTATGTAAATGAAAGCATACAAGTCTTTGGAGTCTGGCTCTATTTTATCAACATTACAATTATATATTGCTTTACTTAATGTGTATTTTTTATGTAGGAAGACATATATATATATATATATACACACACACATATATATATTAGTTTTTCTCTGATATTATTAGGAAAAATAAATTTTATTTATTTTTAAAAATACTTTTGTAATTGCTCAAGATGATACATAAGAAACAGCGAACTGGTAATTTAGTTTTTTGATCAATCATCTAGATCTTTGAGGAGGCACTCTGATAAAAGCAAATACAGTACATTGAATTTTGTGCCTTTTGATCTTCTTGGCTTTGGTTTTATCATCACAAACTTTGTTTACCTCTTTAAATTGCAGGGGAGAGAAGAGTTATTTTGAACATTAAGTCCTTGTTGAGAGTCGTGTGGAGGCATGAGAGTAATAAAGAAATATATCCTATATCATAATATTTTAGAGCTAGCAGAAACCTTAGGCATTAAGTCTAACCCCTCTGGACTGGAGGCTCAGACAAGATAAGTAACTTACCAATGTCGTATATCTAGTTAGTGGCAACGACCTTTCTCAGTGTTCTCTCTATTATGCCTTGATATATCATAATTTTAGTTTGGGTAGATTGTGGAACATTTGCCAAGAAAAATATAATAACCTTATGTTTGGCAGCTTTTCCCCACTTCTTGTTTAGCTTAATGGTCAGCTTTATTCCACTCTGTTTTAAAGGATGTATGGTCCAGGAAAGAATTAAATTTTACGGAATCATGTCATGTTGAGCTAGCTGTAAATTCAGTTTTTTTTTTTTTTTAAATTTTTTTTAATGTTTTTATTTATTTTTGAGACAGAGAGAGATAGAGCATGAACAGGGGAGGGGCAGAGAGAGAGGGAGACACAGAATCGGAAGCAGGCTCCAGGCTCTGAGCCATCAGCCCAGAGCCCGACGCGGGGCTCGAACTCACGGACCGCAAGATCACGACCTGAGCTGAAGTCGGACGCTTAACCGACTGAGCCACCCAGGCGCCCCTGTAAATTCAGTTTTTTATGTAATTCAACACTTATTTTACAGACGAGAAAACTGAGACCCATAGAGGTTAAATTCTAGTTGAGCAAATTTGACACCAGAAACTAGGTGTTCTATATTGTAGTTCTTCCCCACCCCCCCACCCCCCCCTGCCAAATTTTTCTTTCCGTGCTAGCCATTGTCAATCTATTAGGATTGGAAGCAAATTCCAGGTTATCAATTTCCTTTTAACTACTATTTTTGACAAATAATTGAGCTGTGTCCAAGTAGAAGATTTTGCTCTTATTGGGTATCAGGACTCAAACCTTGAGTTCAATTTGTATTCATTACCACTTTTCAGGCAAGACCATGATAAACTAAGGTGGCTAAGGCTCATGATAAACTAAGGTGGCTAATTTACCAGGAGCCTATTTACAGGACTAGAGCCAGGAAGAAAATCAGGGGAAAGCACACATACCTAACAGGGAAGAGTATTTATAGAACAGCATGAGTTCCATCTGAGACATTTTTTCTAAGGGGACGTCTGGGTGGCTCAGTCAGTTGAACCACTGACTTGTGCTCAGGTCCTGATTTCACAGTTCATGGGTTCAAGCCCTGTGTCGGCTCTGTGCTGACAGCTCAGAGCCTGTTCAGATTCTGTGCTTCCCTCTCTCTCTGCCCTTCCCACGCTCATGATCTGTCTGTCTATCTGTCTCTCAAAAATAAATAAACATTAAAAAATAATTGAGACATTTTTTCTAAGACATTAAGCTCCAAAGACATGGTCTGTGACTTCTGGAGAGACGGGTCCCAGGCAGACACTCAAGCAGGTTTTCTAAAAAAACGCAGTGAGCTGGGCAAGCACAAGCCACACTCATCTGCCATCTTGCTTTCTAGCCTCCAACTATGGAATTTAGAAAATACCAGATACTTTTTTTTGTTAATTTATTTTTCAGAGTGTGAGTGGGGTAGAAGCAGAGAGAGAGAGACAAAGACAGAGAATTCAAAGCAGGCTCCAGGCTCTGAGCTGTCAGCACAGAGCCCAACATGGGGTTTAAACTCATGAGCTGTGAGATCATGACCTAAGCTTGAAGTTGGATGCTTAACCAACTGAGCTACCCAGATGCCCCAGAAAATACCAGATACTTTTGCACTCTTTCTTAAAGTTAGGGATAACATTTTGACCTAATTCTGGTGAATATTTCCCTCATAAAAAGAGAAATGTATCTGAGGAAAGACCAGCCTCATCCTCCTTTCTTTCTCCCTGAGATAGAGTATAATGAAGAAGAGTGCACTAACCAGGACATGTAGGACTCTTTTTTGCTCATTTTAAAGTCGTTTGTGATTCTTCCTGGTGGATATTCTATGATAATGTGAAGCTTTGTGCTCTTGGGACCCAAAGAGGAGACACTGCCTCTAAGGAAGAGCTAAAGAACAGGAAGCACCCAACTTCCTGCTGAGGAATGTGTTAAATGTCTGTGTTAGTTATTATTTATTTTTTGTTGGTTATCCTGCTACTTCAGCTGATAAATAGTCCCGCTTTATTCTTTTTTTAAATTTAGATCCAGGTTAGTTAACATGTAGTGTAATAATGGTTTCAGAGTAGAATTTAATGATTCGTCACTTGCATATAATACCCAGTGCTCCTCCCAACAAGTGCCCTCCTTACTGCCCATCATCCATTTAGCCCATCCCCCCACCTAATACCCCACCAGCAACCTTCAGTTTGTTCTATGTATTTAAGAGTTTCTTACGGTTTGCCTCCCTCTCTGTTTTGTCTTATTTTTCCTTCCCTTCTCCTATGATCATGTTTTGTCCCTTAAATGCCACATATGAGTGAAATCATATATTTGTCTTTCTCTGACTTACTTCACTTAGCATAATACACTCTAGTTCCATCCACATTGTTGCAAATGGCAAGATTTCATTCTTTTTGATTGCTGAGTAATATTCCTTTATATATATGTAGTATATATATGTATGTATATTATACATACATATTATACATATTATATATATTATACATACATATTATATATGTATATATATTATATACATGATTGCTGAGTAATATTCCTTTATATATATGATTGCTGATTCCTTTAGTAATATGATTGCTGAGTAATATTCCTTTATATATATATAGTATATATATGTATGTATATTATACATACACATTTTACATATTATACATACATATTATATGTATATATATTATATTATATATTATATATGTACATATAGTATGTATATATATAGTATGTATATGTATATATATAGTATGTGTGTGTGTGTATGTGTATATATATATATATGTATATATAGTATGTATATAGTATAAAGTATCAGAAGGATCTCATTGCAAGAATTTATCTTTGGTAAAGGGAGAAATGTGTTGGGAGGAAGGTCCCACAGAAATGCTTTAATTTGTTGATGAGTGCTTAATACAATTTATAATCTCCAAACAGTTGGTAAAACCCGTTTATTTCACTGCTTAGCCATTTCAATGAGTGTTCAGGGAAAAGAAATTCTCCATTCAATTCTAAAGTTGTATTCAAATTCAGGCCTGATTTTTCAAGATGATTCTAAGCTAAACTGTTAAGCCTTGCCTTCTTACTGTTTGTGATGTCTCAACCCCCCTGTGGGAGGCCCCATACACACACACACACACACACACACACACACACACACCACGTCTTCTTTATCCATTTATAAGTCGATGGACATTTGGGCTCTTTCCATAATTTGGCCATTGTTGATAGTGCTGCTATAAACGTTGGGGTGCATGTGCCTGCCCCTTTGAATCAGTTTTTTGTGTCCTTTGGATAAATGCCCAGTAGTGCAATTAGTGGGTCGTAGGTGCATACATATGTTCTAGTAGTGCATAGCTCTATTTTTAATTCTTTAGGAACCTCCATATTGTTCTCCAGGGTGGCTGCACCAGTTGCATTCCCACCAACAGTGCAAAAGGGTTGCCCTTTCTCTGCATCCTCATCAACATATGTTATTTCCCGAATTGTTAATTTTAGCCATTCTGACAGGTGTGAGGTGGTATCTCATTGTACTTCTTTATTCTTTAAAAACTGTTTTAAAATGTTTTTATTTTTGAGAGAGAGAGCACAAGCAGAGGAGGGGCAGAGAGAAAGAGGGACACACAGAATCAGAAGCAAGCTCCAGGCTCTGAGCTGTCAGCACAGAGTCCGATGCAGGACTGGAACTCTTGAACCGTGAGATCTGAGCCACAGTTGGAGGGTCCACCAACTGAACCACCCAGGCATCCCTGTACTGCTTTATTCTTAATGAGTCCTGTTGACAGAATGGAGAAGAGGAGATGCTTTATACTTCTTTTGGAATAGAGTATCACTACCGTGCTTTGAGGATTTGAGGTAGCATTTCAAACATTTTTGGATCTATGAGCTGGGGAGACAGCATCCTTTGGGTTGATATAGTTCTGTCCTGGTGGACAATGAATGTGATGGGAGTGGGAGGTGCCCTTTAAGAGGCTTCAATGGAGGACACATCAACAAGAGATCCCCGTGCAGGGCTGGATCAACGCTGAAGAAAGGCCAGCTTAAGAACTGTCTTGGGGCACCTGGTGGCTCAGTCGGTTAAGCGTCTGACTTCGGCTCAGGTCATGATCTCGCAGTCTGTGAGTTTGAGCCCCGCGTCAGGCTGTGTGCTGACAGCTCAGAGCCTGGAGCCTGTTTCAGATTCTGTGTCTCCCTCTCTCTCTGACCCTCCCCCTGTTCATGCTCTGTCTCTCTCTGTCTCAAAAATAAATAAAATGTTAAAAAAGAACTCCTGTCTGGTATTTTAAGGAACCTCCAGAAATAACTGAATGAAATTTGAAAGAGGGCTGGATGTCCCTCATTTTCAAGCAAGGACTAGAGCCGTTGAAATATGCGACATCTTGTAAGACCTTGGGGGGATATCCAGCTTGTACAATTATTTTTGAGAAATATTTGTTTGCTTTGCAATCAACCCAAGATAGGTCACTTGTTAGAAATTTCTCTGTGAATCTCAAAGTTTCTTAATACATGCTTTTCATGATTTTTATACTTTCAATTCCTCATTTTAGAAATGACAAAAGCAAAACTCAGAGAACAGAATTAGTCCATGTCTAAATTTCTCTTGGATATAACAATCTCTATCTATGTAGTCCTGCCCAGGTATAAATTGGTTATCTTCTCACTTGGGCCTCCCATGGGGAGATTGAGACATCACAAACAGTAAGAAGGCAAGGCTTAACAGTTTAGCATAGAATCATCTTGAAAAATCAGGCCTGAATTTGAATACAACTTTAGAATTGAATGGAGAATTTCTTTTCCCTGAACACTCGTTGAAATGGCTAAGCAGCGAAATAAACGGGTTTTACCAACTGTTCAGAGATTATAAATTGTATTAAGCACTCATCAACAAATTAAAGCATTTCTGTGGGACCTTCCTCCCAACACATTTCTCCCTTTACCAAAGATAAATTCTTGCAATGAGATCCTTCTGATGCTTTATACTCATTATATATTTTTAGGTAGAGGTTAATTTCAGGGGGTTGATGTTGAGGTCATTATTTAGAAGATGGTGACTCAAATCCCAATGGAAGCATCTGTAGATTTGGCTAAAGGTAGCCTAGCACAGGCTAAAACTGTTAACATCCAGGCTTTTTAAACATTTTAAATAAAAAGAAACAATGGCTTGCCAGTTATTTTAATCCAGTAGACAATTTTTAGATGTATCTAGTAGATGTACAAGTAAGAAATATGATCCAATTCAATTCAACTTGTAAATGTACTAAGAGTTTTATAAAAGAGCAGCATGCTATGTTAATCCCATCAGGGGCTACCAAAGCTGAGTTAGGCATTCTTTAGGTTTCTAAGGAATGTGTGACATGAAAGTGGTGTGTGTGTGTGTGTGTGTGTGTGTGTGTGTGAAGTATAGAAAATATAATCACACAAAATTATGTCATTAAATGTAAATTAATACATATCATCAAAGAAACAAGATCATCTTGGAATTGAAAAACCGGAAAATTTAACAGTTTGGGAAATCCAAAAAGCGTCACTGAATATGTCTTCTTGTAATAGTACTCTAAATCATTTCTAAGACTTCATCAGAAATGTTAGAAAAATCCATGCCTGGAATCCTTAATAGCATTAGCTAAGATGTGAACACAGGACTGTGTGGACAATATCAGGGAAGCATTCACATCAATTTGCTTGAATTCCAACTGGAAAGATAAGTGGGGCCATAATATTGATTGTCATGTTGAGTAATGTGAGACAAATCCAGACTGCATGTGGGAACAAGCAAGTGTTTTGGTATAATAGAATCTGGACCTGAGACAGATGAATCTGGCCAGGGTAAATTTCTATTAGATCAAGGAAGGCAGGAGTTTAGATGAGAGGTGTTTTGCCTGCATACCATTCCACTGTCACTTGAATTTATCATAACTAATATTTCTTTCATTTCTAAATGGCTTCACATCTTCTTAGATTGCTACAGATAAGGAAAATAAATGAATATTATTAAAGTATTTGTAAGAAGAAAGTTAAAAACTTAAAATAAATTTATTTGTCATCATTTCTATGACTTGATTAATTGTTAAAGATTCATAAAATTTGGGAGTTCTATGCACCTAATCTGTTGATACTACTAGCATTCAGAAAATACCATAGTAAAAGTTTTGAAATAGATTTGGTAGCTCATGAATTAAATAAAATTAAATATATTTATAATTGATGTGTCTCAGTCAATGATTGGTAGCCTTCAAATTCATGTATCATTGGTCATCATGTACTCTTAAAATAGTCTTAGGTATAATGGTGATTTCAAAATGGAGTACATAAATGGAAAATGGAGCAAATGGAAGACATCAGAAGTTGTCTCTGTTATCGAACTTTTTAAATTATGGTTAAAATTGTTTAAGTGAATACATATTCATTCTCAAAAACTAGACAGGGAATTTCAGAGCAAACAAAACTGCAATTGGATAGAGGTAGAACTGGATTGGAGAAGAATCAGCAACTAATAAGCATGTGAGTGTTTTTAGGATAGTTTCATTCAAAAATCTGAGAGTAGCATAGTCTAAAAAAATTAATAAAAACAATAATAATAATAATTCCAAACTAGACAGGACAGCATGCAAAAAGCAATAGTAAGAATAGAGATACATAAATTTTACAGTCTTAATAAAATGATATTTGTTTAAAGAAATGTTTTGCTTTTATTTATTTATTTATTTATTTATTTATTTTGAGAGAGAACATGAGCTGGGGAGAGGGGCAGAGGAAGAGAGATACAATCCTCAGCAGTCTCCACACTCAGCATGGAGCCCAATCCCATGACTCTGGGATCATGACTTGAGCTGAAATCAGGAGTCTAGAAGCTCAACTGATTGAGCCACCAGCCACTCTAAGAAATATTTTACTCTTACAATCTAGAACAAAGATTATAAATTCCATCAACATTGAAAGTGTGGTAGGGACTAGAGGTGGAATAGAGATATCGATGGAAAGAAATGTTACTAGAGAAATGTCAACGTAAACAATTGTGTTATATTAAAAATAATTTTTAGAAGGCTAGAAATAAAATAACTTTTAAACCAATGTAGAAAAACAGTGGAATAAAAGAAATTGAATACACTCATCAAAAGACAGAGGGAGGAAAAGGAAGAAAAGCATGGTAAATAAAGGCTAAGAAAAGAAAACAAGAATTAGTCCAAAAATATTAGCAATCACAATAATTATAACTAGGCTAAATTAGTCTACTAAAAGTTTTAGACTAATGAAAAAAAGCAAACCCTATCATTCCATTGTTTACTTATTTTCAATAAAATAACAAGAAATAATAAAAATTATGATAAGCTATGTAAATACTCATATAGATTCATGCCAAACATAATTCCAATCCTCACAACAATGCCAGAAAGTAGACCTACTATTTATTTGTATTTTACAGACAAGAGAATTGAGGCACAGAGAGGTTAGTTGCTTGGCTCAATTTCACATGGATATTAAGCAGCAGACCTAGGTTTTAAACCAAAACAGAGACAAATTCCAGCTTCAGAATCTTGCCTATAATTTCTTTATAATATAGCCTGGTAAAAATAAGAAAAATTAAGCTTGTGCAATAATATTATCGAAGAAAATAAAATTTAAGGTGAAAACATTAAAAAGAGACAAAGATATTTCCTAATTATAAATACAATCCATGAAAAAGATAATAGTCATGAAGCAAGTAGGCTTTTTGCAACATTGCTGTGAAATGTATAAAGGCAAAGTAATAAAATGACAAGAAGAAATAGTCCCACAATCAAACTGTAAGACTTTAATAGACTTCTTTCAAAAACTGACATATCAAACAGAAATAGAAAATGAGGTATATCGGATGGGATAGACTAGGTGACTGCATATGTTAGTGTTGATTATTGACAAAATGTTCTCTGCCTTCCTTCACTCTTCCTTTTTAGGCCAATCCTAATGAAAGTATAATCCTTTCTATTTCATTGATACCAAGCTTGGCTATATGATGTATTCTGGCCAAAGCAATGTTAGTGTAAAAGACATGTGCTACTTCTGGGCACAAGCTTTAAGAGGCATCATATGTGCTATTGTATCTGTTTTTCCCTTTGCCATACCATGAACAATGTCTCAGAGGAACTGGTCTTTCATCCATGGAAATCCAAAGCCAGATCTCCGGGTTATAACACAGAAGCAAACAGCAAGCCATTGTTGCTATAAGCCACCACAATTTTGGAGTTACTTGTTATGACAGCATAAATTGGCCCAAGCTGATTGATGGTGCATTATACTAACAAGTAATCCCCAAACCTCAGGATTTAAAAAATGAAAGATTATTTCTCACTCATGTTATATGCACCAGTGGCTCATCGGGGGAGAGAGTCAATATGTGCTACATACTCATTACTCAGGGAATGAGGACAAGAGTCTCTACCACCTTTTGATGGTTTTGAATACTTGAATACTTGAAAAATCTGAGCACATATTAGGAAGAAAGGGAGTCTCAACAAATATTGGTATCACATAGACCAAACATCAGAGATGTCTAATGAAATATAATTAGAAATATCCATAAGGGATAGCTCCAGAATTCCGTATTTTCCAATATTTTAGAATCCTATTTTATATAATTCAAGAATTGAACAGTAAGTAGAAAATGGAAATTAACAAACTCTTAAAAGTGGGCAAAGGGTACCAAATTTGTAGAATGAAAACAAAGTAATACTCAGAAGGAAATGGATATCATTCAATTTTTTAATGAAAAGGGTGAATAAATAATCATCTTTTCATTTGAAAAACGTATTAAACACAAATACAGAGGAAAATTAAAAAAACAAAAATTAAACAAACGTGAGTGTATCAATAGAAATATATATATACAAAGACTAATAAACAAATTCCTGGCAAGTATTCCCAAGGAAAACAGGGAAACAAAAAGAATGTAAATAAATAGGAACAAGAATGGAAATGTGGCTACATGCAGAGACAGCAGATATATAAGAATATGAGACTATACTATTAATAATTCCTGTAGTCAATCTTTTTATTCTTGGATCATATCTTTAAGGTAAATTTAAGTGGTACTGAAACACCTACCCCTCAAAAGGCACCAAACATTCATAATTTACAGATGTATTCTGTGTAATAACTTCAAAGAACAGAGGAATGGATAATAGAAGTTTTACAATTGTTCCAGAAAATACAAAGAGATGGATTGCTCTCCAACTCATTTTATAAGCTAACATAACCCGGATACTAAAACAAATAAGAACATTAAAATGTAGGCCGAAGTGGGTTAAAATTTATTACAGCCAACATAATCATCCACCTTGAAACTTCAAAAGAATGAACTGACAAATATTAGTGCTAAGATGTGGTCTGATACATAATCACCATACAAAAGACAATAGCTTTGTATACTCCTGCAACAACTAATTCAAAATTGTTGCAAGAAGCAAAGGATTCTATTCACTGAAGCTACAGTATCTTGAAATTACCTTAACATAAATGTATTAGGCTTTTATTCCTTATGGAGAAAATATTAAATTTGCTCAAAGAATTAAGAGACCTTAATAAAAGGAAGAAAAAAAAAACTGTCAGGGAGGAAGAGCTCCCTCTGCCCTGTGGTCCATCTGCCTGGACTTAGAATTAAATTGCCATAAGACATATTAACAGGAGAAAATCGAATCTAATAGCATATGTATAGGGAATCCACACAGGCAGGAAATTCCAAAGACACTGAGGCATCATGAAGCTTCTATGAGCTAAGGAGAGGGGAGGAGCCTGAAGATATGAAGGGGAGAAAGTTCGTTAGCACGAAGGTGAGGGATGTTCAGAAAAACAAGGTTGTCCTATTATTCAGGTAAATTCCTTAGGTAAAGGGGAATCTAGTTAAGGGTTCTCTTTCTGTTATAAGCTCTCCTTTACAATGTAAATTTGGACAGTTGCAGGGGAGGCAGAGAGTTTCTCCTGTATCTACTGGGTTTTAATTAAATTATTATTATTATTATTATTTTGGTTTTAATTACTTTTAACTCAAAATAATCTTTATGCCAAAGTGGCCCATCTTATGGCAGTTTGCCCAGGGCCCCTACAAAAACATAGTTCAATATTCAATATAATAGAAGCAGCACTTCAAATCATGGGGAGATAAATTATTCAATATATTTTTCTGGGAAAACTCAAGATGTTATAAAAAAAGATAGATCCCTAGATCACACCATTCAAAACAACAAATTCCATGGAGACTGGGGACATAAACACAAAAAGAAGATAATTCTAAGCTTCTGGAAGAAAAGATAGGAAGCACTCTTTATGCCTCTGTGTAGCAAATACCTTAAACAGCCATAGGAAGCAAAAATCATACAGGGTAAGAACCAAATACTGTGATCAAAGGAAGGTTTCCTTTGATGCTAATGATTATTAAACTTTAGTAGTATACTGACTTGCACTCCCTGGAGGGCCTCAGGGGGGGCTTAACTACGCTCAAATGGTCATATATTTTTGTGAAATGTACACTGGCATGATGTGTTCCTTCAGTTGGTTTAGATCAGGGATGGGCAAATCCAGCCCACTGTCTGTTTTTATAAATAAAGTTTTATCAGAACGTAACCACACTCATCCTGTTTCCTATTGGCTGCGGATGCTTTGGTGCTCTAATGACAGGGTTGAATAGCTGTGACACAGGCCTTATGGTCCTCAACCCCTACAACATTTAGTATCTGATTCTTTCCAGAAAAAAGTTTCCCAACCCCTCATTTATAGCACCTTCTACCTGGTGCTGGGACTTTTCCTGTTACATTTGCCTCCATGTCGGGAGGTAGTAGATTAGCCAGGGTCACCTTTGGGGTCTGGCTAAAGAAGACTTGAATGGAGGATATGTACATTAACATACATATAGAAGCTTATATTTAGGTGATTTGCAATAACTTCTGTGCATGGAAACAAAACATTATTGAAATTAAAGAGCCAGGAGCCAGCCTGTGGAAATTTTTTCCACGTACCAAACAAACACAGAATTGACAGAGGATTTGGTTTTCAAAATGGAAGTTCTCTTCGGTCAGAAATATACTTATTATGCAGCATGATAATTACAAACACATCACACTTTCTAAAACACTTCCTTGGGAATTTAGTGAAGTAAAATTTATCAGAATTCTGGTGCTGATAAAGCCCTGTTTGTAACTGTACTCCGAACAGTGAGTTTGTGAGCGAAGTCTCGGGTTTTATGTATCTCAATTTTCAATAATAAAATGAAAATGTTTATCAACCAAGCTACAGATAAGATGAAATTAACTTTTCTATCTTCTCTATAGAAAATGCTACAAAATCTTTGATACATGACAAAATCATCAAGGATTTGTGACACTTATGATATTTACCATTGCTTTCATATTTGTGGTTTATTGTGATTTCATTTCTCATTAAAATGTTTAATTTCGTATTTAAAATTGTTTTTATAATTGCATTTTAATTTGAAAGAGGCCTCTGGGGCTCCTGGGTGGCTCAGTTGGTTAAGTGTCTGACTTCAGCTCAGGTTATGATCTTGCAGTTTATGAGTTCGAGCCCCGCATCAGGCTCTGACAGACTCAAGACTCAGACTGAAGCCTGCTTCAGATTCTGTGTCTCCCTCTCTCTCTCTCTCTCTGCCCCTCCCTGCTTGCTCTCTGGCTCTCTCAAATATAAGCATTATTCAAAAATTTTTAAACAAGAAAGAGGACTTTGGAAATTGCATAACTTTGTGCCCCATAAATCATGGATTTGATCCTCTTTGTGTAAAGAAAAAAAGAAAGTTTTCATAAACTTAGTGAAAGGCTAACTGGGAAACTTTAAAAACACATTTTCACATGTATAACATATATAATTGGATTAGCATTAATGTATCCAGACTAATTTTTTAAAAAACACAGTTTTTGGGGCACCTGGGTGGTTCAGTTGGTTAGGTGTCTGACTTCAGCTCAGGTCATGATCTCTCAGTTCATGAGTTCGAGCGCCATGTCGGGCTCTGTGCAGACAGCTCAGAGCCTGGAGCCTGCTTCGGATTCTGTGTCTCCCTCTCTCTCTGCTCCTCCCCTGCTTGCACTCTGTCTCTCTCTCAAAAATAAACTGAGCTTTGCACTGACTGGAACACTCATGAATCAATCATCTCTGCATAAGAGACTGCAAAGTAAGACTGGTTTAAATCTGTGTTACCTGAAATCAATTATTGCCTCAAGAGGGATGGGATTACCCTAATCGTCTTCTGCTAATCCCCTTGGATAAACTTAATTCTATTCAAACAGTGCAATGGGGGAAATTAGTATTATGGACACCATAAAAAACAAAATGGATAATTAACAAAGGATATAAACACATATTTCCCCAAAAAGGAGATTCAAATAAGCAGTAAACTTCAACAAAAAGATGGACACAAGGTGGTTTATAAAACTATTCTGTTCAATTTGGTAAATGTTTAAAAATTTCCATAATGAAACATTTATTTTAAAATTTCCCACCATGAAATTGTGGATTTTTATATTTTTTCTTTACCTGTCAATTTTTCTTTTACATATTTTGAAGCTATGATATTCACTAAATAAATACTTAGAACTATGATGTTCTTGTGATGAATTGATCCTTGTATTACTGTATTATAGGTTGCTTTTCTTTAACAATGGTATAATGGTTTTGGGCTTGAAGTATATTTGACAAATATTAATGTAACTTTCTAATCTTTTTTTTTGGCTTATATTTGCTTGGTATTTATTTTTTGTCATTTGACTTTTAATCATTTGTGCCAATATGTTTTAATTCTCCTATAAACAACTTAAAATTGGATTACTTTAGGCTAGTTTAATAATCTTTGTCTTTTACCTGGTAAATTTAGTCCATTTACAGTTACTATTGAAAAAAATGAGAAAAGCAGTCATTTATACCCACAGGCAGGCCTGACAATAAGAGATAACTCCTGGTATTTCTAGGAGCTCAGCCAGCATTCATAACTAAGTTATGATGGTCTCACAGGTCTGTGATCATGATGGAGAAAACACAAATAAGAACTTTCTTAGCAATAAAAAATATTATAAAAAAAAAGAACCAAATAAGTACCTTGTCTGATTAATACTAGTAACTGATGCTTTTGTACTAATTACAAATTTAGCGCCCTTTTCATTTCTCCTGCCTCTTAGATGAAATTAAGATACCCTTCCAAAGAATTTGTCTACTTCATAACAATATTTGGTTTAGAGCAAATCAAATCCTTAAATCCTCCTCCTATCACTCAACATGACCAAATCTTATAACTTTCTTCTAAGTCCTCCTGGCATATCTTGTGGTTCACCATGGTATATTATCTCATCCTTCTGATAGGCAATATTATGCAACCTTCTTGACTACAGGTAGGTCTCCAATGGTCTTTAATAGATGACTTTACCACTATAATCCACTGATACATTTGGATTTATTTCTACTAATCTTATTAAGCAATTGTGTTTATTTCCTGCTTTTGTATTTCTTTCCTTCTTTTCTTTCCCTTTGGATTTCCTCTCTTCAACTCACCGAATTTTCCTCTACTTCTAGGCATTCTTTATCAATTCTTTACCAGTTACCCTATTTTAATGTTCATATTTAATGTATAAGATTATATTTTCTGATCTTTTATTTACAACCTCTTCCTCACTACACATGAAGTAGGCAGTATTATTATAATACAGTCCATACATGTTGAGTGTGTTTAAATATTTATCATTACCTTTGCTCATCATTTATTTAGTACAGACTTCCATCATTTATTTAGTACAGACTTCCATCTGGATTCATCTACTTAACTTTTTAACTTTACCTTACAAAATATAACTTTGGTAATTTTTTTTCATAACTATTATTTCATGCTTCCTCTTGAAAGGTGTGTTACTTGGTATAAGATTATACATTAACTTTCATTTCGCCCAGCACATGAAAGATACTCCAACTGTCTTCAGCTCCCTTTCAGCCTTTGGACTAATTGTCACCTATTTGTTGATAACTGGTCTTTTCTCTCTAGCCATTTTTTAAGATTTTCTGTTTTTCTTTGGCATTTGCAGTTTTAACATTAATGTCAAGGTCTTGATTTCTTTTTCTTTGTCTGGCTTGGAATATGCCAGACTCCTAGATGTAAATGCTCATGTCTTTCAAAATGTCTGGAAATTTTCTGCCATTTTGTCTTTGGATATTCCTTTTTCTCTATTTTGTTATCTTCCTGTAAACTGTAATTAGTATTATTTTAGCTCTTCTGATGCTATTCTCCTAGTCTTTTATCCTCCCTTTATATGTTCAAGCTGTTGGATGTGTCTGGATGTCCGACTTCTTTTCCAGAACATTTATCTTCAGCTGCATCACCTCAGCTGTTTAAGCCATCCATTGAGGTTTAAAATTCAATTATGTTTCTATGATAGCAGTTTTATTTCTTAATGTATTATTATGTAAGATTAATTAATTAAGATGTTAAATGTAGTTTTTCCAATTTTCTGTCTAAATCCAACATCTGAAGTATCTGTCATTCTGTGTATGTAGTCCCTTATTTCTGCTGGATCCTACTCCTGGTGCTTTTATCCTGAACTGTTCTATGATTTTTGGTGATAAAATGCCCTTTTTTGAAACCTGAATTGACTTGGAGTTCCTTCAATATGAATTTGCATTTGTTTCTGCTGGACATCTATAATCACTACCAACTGGAGACCACTTTAATTTGTATTTGAAGTTTTTAAAACCATAATGCTAATATAATTTCAACTACAATCCTGCAGGAGGCCTAGCATATAAATATGAATTCTCAGGGCATATTTTTTTATCTCTCTATCTGGTGCCAGAATCCAAATGGGCAACTTACCTTGCTGTCTTTTTCTTCAAGAGGGTTTATTTTCCTTTTATTCAGGGTAGAATTCTTTGCTTTTCCAGCTTTATTCATGAATTTTCTATTGAATTACCTACCTTCATTGGAAGCCATGAAGTCATCAAAAGAAGCTTGAAGGTCTCTAGAGGGTTGCTAGAAATAATTCATCTCAAACCCCATGTTGGCATTGGCTTACCTCCTAGAGTTCTGTGAATTTCTTCTTTTGTGTCAACTTAATGTATTTTAAAGATAATCTATCCATACATTCAGTTCTTTTAAATATACAGTGTGTTTAGAAAATTTAATCTGTCACACTGTTAGGTCCCAAAACCCAGCTTAATGTCTCTAAATATGTATGGTCCCTACATTTGGTTCGTCCATAATTACATGATCCGTGTAAAAGGCAGCTGTCCAATATTAAGCAATGGCAAGGAATCTTGGGTTCAGGATACCATCTTCCAAACTGTCTTCTTTGAAAGCTAACGTCTTACATGATGTTGATTTGTATTCTTCCAGAAAAAGTGTTCTATTGAAAGAAACTTCGGAAAATTCTTCATGTACTTTTCCCCTCTTGGAGACACTTATGTATATTAACATAGAGAACCTACTGAGAAGCCTTATAATAAAAGAACCTGATGAAATTTGCTTCACCAAATATTTTCCAACCATACTTTATCAAAGAACCTATTTTTGCTGAAGTCCATAGAACAGTGGTGCAAAGGAATATAAGCATTAATCTATCTTTTCTTTGAAGGAACAAAATATACTTCATTTACATGAAGAAGAAGCATAGTGTGTGTGGAAAAATAAAGGTCATGGAAGAAGGAGGTGTTATGTATGTGTGAAAGTTCTTTGGAGCAAGGGAGGGGTTACTATTGCGTACTATTAAGAAAAGTTAGTGATACTTATTTATAGGTGTTGTCATGGGGACCTAGGAAAAGTTAAGAAATAACTTAGGTCTTGAGGGAGAAAAAGGCAAATGTACAAATAACAAAAACTGTCTAAGCAATGTGGACTAAGGGGTCTGTTTGCATGATCAAGTATTTCTTTATCTCCTTGTGCAATGATGAAGAGCTTGGACTATAAACCTTCAAAACCTAGATTGAAATTCTGGCTTCATCTCCCACCTTACCCGCTATCTACTGGCCTCATCTTCACATCTATAAAAAGAGCTAATACTTCCTTTCCCCATCTGCCTCTCAGTTTCTCTGATAATCAAAAGAGACTTAGAAGAGTAGACATTGTCCCACCCTAGGGCTGTGTAGGGTCCTCACTTTGAATTAATCCACAGAAGGCTAATTCATTAGGAAACACCTGTGTCCTTTTACTTATGAGTGTCAAGAGTGAGTTGGGGGAGAGTAGAAGGACTATATTTGTTGTGTCAACATCTCCTTCCATGTCATTTCTTCTGGAAAGTACCTAGAGCTTCCCTGAGTGTAGGTTGGATAGGAACTACTGAGAGGTGAGAGATTTTGGAAGAGTGGCCAAAAATTAGAAGCTAAGAAAAACCATCCTTAAGGAAATGGACAAGTTTGAGGCAGGTCCCAAGAACAGAAAGGCAATTATTCAGAGTGGAATGGCTGCATAGAACATTTAGGAGTGAGAGCTGGCAATAGCCCGTAAGCTGAGTGTCTTCCAGCAACTGTCAGGTTCGAGACTGAGTATGCTCACAGTGACCAATGGGGAGCAAAAGCCAGGAGAACCCAGAATAAAGCCCTGAGTTCTTACACAACCTCGAGAGCCAAGAAAGGCCCCATCATGAAAACTGAATAGAAAATTTCTGGCCATGTGGAAAATTTGTTTGTGAACATTATGTCTTTTGATAAGCCCAAATTGATTTTGACAAAAATTAGACTGAAAGGACATTTCTAAAACATAGGAGCCGATGTAATTCTAACAGGTTATTATTCTGTTATTAACCTGTTATTTAATATTGCATTTTTCCTTCTGGTTTCTCCCCCTTCCTTTTCAGTCCCCCCCCCCCCACACTCCTTACCACTTTCTGACATTCTATTCAAGTCACAATTCAATTTGTTTGTAGTTTGTTTTTTCTGGAACTGGAAAGGGCAGGGATTTTTGTCTATTTGATCCACTAATTAACCCCTAATGCCTAGAAGATTGGCTGATAAATATCAGCCGGTTTCAGTAAACGTTTGATGAGTAAATAAGCATTTGATGGGAACAGAACTTCACAGTTTGTGGGACAAGGGGAGCATTTGGCTTTGTTTTCCAGATAAAACCCCCAAGCTGGTTTTAGGCACAAGCAGAAGAATTTGCAACTCTTATGTCAATTTATGTGAATACAATAAAATTCCTCAGGGGTATAAAAACCCAGGTAAACAAAACAAAGCAAAAATCAAAAACAACTTCCATTTTTCTCCTTCACACTTCACACTGTAAACACAGTAAATCTGTAGCTATGATTTCATGAAAAAGTGAGAAGGAGCAAAACAATCCAACCAAACTGAACAAGTATAAACAACCTGGCAAACTTTTATTTTCATCTACTATGTGTCAAGCTAAATTGGCCTCTGCATATTATTTTAATTAAAAATTATCCTCTTGAGTACAAATGAGAAAGAAAAATGTAATCATTGGCCAACCTTCAAATTACTTTGAACGGTGTTTCTGGAAATTTAATGCTGATGGCATATTCTGTTTGTTAATCGTCCTCTAGTTCAGAGAAAATTACTCTTCGACATTTGCTTAACTGACTTATTTAGGTTGAATGGTGTTGGGTAGAATATGAACTTTGAACATTTCCAGCTACATTACTACATTCCTTTTGTGGCGAGGCTTATCCTTAAGAAAACAATTATTGTTCCCCCCAACATTTCTTCCTATAAGATACACACTATACACACACCAGTGTGGAAAATGTGAGTCTTCTGCCCAATTTTATAATCACAGGTAATTAAGTACTGTGAAATTTTATTTTGCAATTGTTCCTAGCCATCTGCTGAAAACATTTACAAAAAATTATTGACATTCTCTTAATTAGTCCTTTTAGGAAAAACTTTAAACCCATAATTTTTACTTATAGAGTCTCGAAAACTCAAAGATTTAAATGACTTTGCATTCTGTGCCTCACTGAGTGCTGGAGGAGGAAGAGGAGGAAATAACTGCCTGTGAATAAAATAATTCTAAACCAAGGTTTTCAAAACGTCAAAAGATTGAAAATAAAATGACGACACAAGAACTCCCAAATGTCTGACAAGCTATATACAGCTTAATAAAATTAAATAGTATTAAAAGGTTTTCACGGCCTGACATTACTGTGCTCATGATATCTCTATAAAATAATACTGATGCTGTGAGGTAGTCAAATCCGTATTAGAAATCCATCTTAGAAAGTAGAAAACATGCTTCATTGAAGAGAAGATTGAAGTGACAGAAAAAAGAGATTTATTACCAACTTATCTTAAATGTGCGAAGTCTTTCTGAAGTCAGTTTTTTCAGCTTGTGACCATTGTTTATTAACTTGAGTCTTTTGTTGAGGCCCCTTGGGTAGCTCAGTCGGTCTTAAGTGTCCAACTCTTGATCTAGGCTCAGGTCACGATCTTACGGTTCATGAATTTGAGCCCTGCATTGGGCTCTGTGCTGGCAGTGCTGGGCCTGCTTAGGATTCTCTCTCTCCTCCCTCTCTCTCTGCCCCTCCCCTGCTTGTATGTGGGCACAGGTTCTCTATCTCTCTGAAAATAAATAAATACACATAAAAAAAAACTTGAGTATTTTGTCATTATGATCCCACTAATTCTGTTTGTACTAAATTCAACCCAGGAGGAAAAGGCAATGGAAGAGGACCCCTCCTGTAGACTGAGGGAGTCAATGTTTTTCTCAAATATCCCTTGAAGCAATAAATTCCAATTTACACCTAACAAAATTAGCCACACTTTAAATGAGAAATATGTACAAAGACATTTGAATGACAAATTACCAGATTTTGAGAGTTTAAATTTGATAAATCTGTTTGGAACAGAGACACGATAGTAAAATCAATTTACACTGAATAAAATAGATGAGAATGATAGGGAGCTGGAGGTATTAATTTAGGAGTGATTTTGCAATTTACTTCTCTACGAATTAGAAAGTTTACTAAATTTCAATCATCTTTGAAATTCAGATTCCGCTTCCCAACAAAATAATACATTTGGGGTTGTTTTGCTAAAAACGATGGTGTTCGAATTGAGATGAGCCATTGAGCATTTCGCCTGATTCTCCTCATGGCTAATGTTGTGCACATGTAAGCAGGTATGTAGGGGAAAAACAAAGTGCAGTCTTGATAAGAAGACCCTCACACTTGATTTTGTCTTCTTCAACCTTTTTACCTCTTTGCTAATAATTTTGTCTCCGGTCTTCCCGCATGACATCCTTGACCAATACCTGTAGCCCTCCCTCCATAACTTCAGTTTCAATCATCCATTCTCTAACTGCTGCCTCCAATCTTTCCAGCACACTTCCTTTTATAGTTTAATTCACAATGTCTCATAAGACTCTGAAGTGTTCTAATCCATTGTTACCTTTGAGGCACCACCTCCTTGTGCTTTCTCCCAATTTACTCTGTTTTTAATTTTTTTTTTTTAGTGTTTGTTTTTGAGAAAGAGAGAGACAGATCTCGAGCGGGGGAAGGGCAGAGAGAGAGGGAGACACAGGATCCCAAGCAGGATCCAGGCTCTGAGCTGTCAGCTCTGAGCCCAACATGGGAGTTGAACTCAGGAACTGTGAAACCACGACCTGAGCCAAAGTCGGATGCTTAATTCACTGAGCCACCCAGGCACCCCTCTCTCAACTGACTTTTGTGTCAGCTCTACTCAAACACCCCGGGCTCCCTCCATGAGACCTTCGCTCTTGTTACTCTTCTTCCTGGGTCGCTCTTACTCCAGATACCCCCATGGCTCGTGAATTAGTTATCTCCTACCCCACAACTTAGTGGCTTAGAACAATCAATCTCACACAGTTTCTGAGGATTTATTATTTCACACAGTTTCAGAAGATCAGAAACCCAGGAGTAGGTTCTCTCTCAGGGTCTCTTGTGAGGTTGTAGTCAAGCTGTTGGCCAGGATGTAGCCTCTGAAGATGTGACTGGGAACGAAGGGTCTGCTTCCAGATCTTGGTGACAGGAGGCTTCGGCCTCTCCCGACACAGGCCATTTGGCAAGGCTGTTTATAGCAGGTTGTGTTCTATGAATCACTGAGTCCAGCCTACGCTCAAGAGCAGGGAAATTCAGCTCCACCTGTTTAAGGAAAGAGTATCAAGAATCTGTTGCCATATTTTGTTGTTATTGGCATGTTTTAAAAATCATCGGGGCTCGTCTCTCACATATGTGTAATCTTTACGCCAATGCCACCTTATTAATAAGAGTTTTATTGTCCACATTATATAAAATAGGAAGTCTTTCCCCTAGGCACTTCCCTTAACTGTTTCATTTGATTCTTAATGTTTATTACCATCTAAAATATTAAATGTTTATTTATTTGTTAATTTTTTTGTCTCCTCCAACCCCCAGAATATAAGCTCCAATAGGAGAGAAAATTTATGTATTTTGTTTATTGCTGTATTCTCAGCACTCCGAACAGTACCCAGCACATAATGGACAAAGTCAATAAAATACCTGCTAAACGAATAAATAAATAATAAAAGAACATGCGTTCTGTGGCTATTGGAAGATTCTAATCGGCTTTTGGGTGGCTTTACCTTAGCTTCTCCTGTGTTCATTCTTTGCTGCAAGAAACCCCTAGAGGTAAGGAAATTTGCTTTCGCATTATTCAGGAGTACATACAATGATCAGACCCAGGCTTTCCCTCAGGCTGCAAATATGATAGTAGAATTAGTTGTTTGCGACACAGGGACATGTGTCCCAAATTTTCACAAAAAAAGATCTGGTTTTTATTTTACAGAGGGAGAAAGAAAATGTTGGCAGTGGGGGTGTGGGGTGGGGAGGGGAAGTTCTTTTCTCCTTTTTTTTTTTTTTTTTTTTTGGAAAAGATAAATATTCTGGCAATTATGTGCATTTGTGAATCGCTCTAATTTCAGCTTCAGTATTCAGATGAGTGGCAGGACAATCTATGTTTCTCTTGATTCCCTTCTCCAATAAAACATCTGGCTACATACTAGAATTTTCATTAACGGAGCACAGGGAGCTTCAACATAATTCATTTCCAAGTCTTTTTCTGGCAAGTCCTTGTATAAAACAATCTTCCCTTTAATATGAATCTGATACCCTTTTTCTGGCATAAGAATTACATTCATCTGGTATAATGAACATTTGTTTTTGAATAGAGGGACCTTTTGCCAACAAGATGAGAGAGAAGTGGGGGGAGGATAAATGTTATATTGTTATAGGATGATATATTATTATTTCCAAAACTCTGAGGAGAGAGACTCAACCTTGTCAGCCCTGATTTATGTCTGTTCATTCTGTGATTCAATAGGAAGGTCAGGTGAGCTTTACTGGAATGTTTTGTTATATATTTTTCTACCGAGTGCAATGAAAAGCATCTTACACCCCCGACCTCACTCCCCCTTTCCACTGTTAAGAGTTAACCGTTGATTGAATGGATGCTACATATCATTATGTCTAAAGAGCTATTCATATATCTTTATATGTGCCTGAACTCAAAATGGCTGAACAAGTCTGGGGCGGGGGGGTTCCCTGAGATCAGATTATTCATGGAGAGATTAGGGTATATGTTTGGAAAAGTTTTAAAACTCATTTTCTGGGGAAGCTAAGTTTTGAGAAAAATCTCAAGTGTTTTACTACTTGTGAAAGTTTGTCTACAAATCCATGATCACAAAATCTCCCATTTAAAAGCAAATATAGAGGCATATCCTAATGGAGAACATAAAAATAAGACCCGAAATGTAACTGGATTGCTTACTTCAGTGTGACTTGAACTTGTAGAGTTGTAGAGCAGTAAATGACTAGACATGTAATTACCAAGAAAAAAGTCCATAAAAAGTCTTTAAAACATAGGAGTATATGGTAAGAGAATATATGGTAACAGTGATATTTCAACATAGTAAGAAAAAGAGATGGGATTGTTAAAAAAAAATAGTGTTGGAACAACAATCTATCAGTAAGGAAAAAGAAAGCTAGATATGTAATTCATTCTTTATATAAAAGATAGATACATAAACATAAGTCATTTGGCAGATAATGTTCACGGGAATCAGGTCTTCTTAATCAGGCCTAAGCACCATAAAGAGTAAATTTAATAAATATTATAAAAATCCTAGTTTTATTATGTATGTGTGTGTTTATGTCTCTATTACATTCCCTTATTTGAAGCTTGTCTTTTTACTCTCTGCGTGGTCTTTCTTTTGATGAACAAGATTTCCCTAGTTTAATCAATTTAAATCCTCAAATTTGTGCTTTACGTGCGGTTCTGTTCTGTCCTGTTGAAAAGCTTTTGCCTACCCCAAGGCCATGAGGGTAATGTTCTTTGTTATTTTGTAGAAGCTTTATTGTTTTAGCTTTTAAACTTAGATCTGTCCTCTAACCTGAACGGGAGTGGAGTGTCAAGATTAAATTATTCCCATAATTATCTAATTAATCTAATATCTTTTATTGATAATATTATTCTTTGTCCGACACACTTCAATGTCAAACTGTTCACAAATTAAGTGACAATGTATATGTGGGTTTGTTCTAGGCTTTCATTCTATTCCCTTAATCTGTTTAACTAAAATTTTATCAATATCATACCATATTTTTCTTATCTTTTTGCTGTGGCTAAGGACTTCCAGTATAATATTGACTAGAAATGGTGACAGCGTGTCTTATTGTTTCATTTGCTGCTTCAATAAAAAAGTTCCAATATTTTATAATTAAACATGCTTTTTTAAAAAGTTGGGGGTTTTTTTGTTTGTTTTGTTTTGTTTTGTTTTACTTTATTTTTGAGACAGGGAGAGACAGAGCATGAGTGGGCGAGGGGCAGAGAGAGAGAGAGAGAGAGACACAGAATCTGAAGCAGGCTCCGGGCTCTGAGCGGTCAGCACAGGGCCCGACGGGGGGGCTTGAACTCACGGACTGTGAGATCATGACCTGAGCTGAAGTCAGATGCTTAACCGACTGAGCCACCCAGGTGCCCCAAACATGCTTTTTTAATTAACAGGTTTTTTTAATGTTTACTTATTTTTGAGAGAGACAGAGAGGAGTAGGAGAAGGAAGAGAGAGATGGAGACACAGAATCTGAAGCAGGCTCCAGGCTCTGAGCTGTCAGTACAGAGCCCGACGCGGGGCTTGAACTCATGAACTGTGAGATTATGACCTGAGCTGAAGTCAAACGCTTAACTGAGCCACCCAGACATCCCTAATTAATAGTTTTAATAAGATTTAAGGAAGTCTTCTAACTTTGGTCTTTAAAATTGTTTTGGTTATTTTTGGACCATTGTATTATCATACACACTTTAAAATTAGCATATTAATTCACATTAAAAATCATCAGGATGCTGATATAATTGTATTAAATATATATGTCAAATTGGGTTGAATTCAGATCTTTACCATACTGAGTTTTCTTATCCATGAACATGGTATTTTCCTCCATTCATTTATGTCTTAAAATTTATTTCAATTGCATATTTTTAATTTTTATGTTAAAGAGTCTGGCGTATTTTTTATTGTATTTATGTATAAGTAGTTTATTTTTTTTTATATACTATTTCAAACATTTGTAAGTTTTCAGTACTAAAGCAGTCTAGGCCTGGAATTTTCTACATGGGAAATGGCAGTTTTTCATAGGTTTCAGATAATTCAGATTTTCACATTGTTCTTCTACAATATTTGGTAAGGTTTCATTTCATAGGAATTTTCTAATATACAGAATATATTTTCTAATATATATTTTCTTTTTTTTAAATTTTTTTTTAACGTTTATTTATTTTTGAGACAGAGAGAGACAGAGCGTGAACGGGGGAGGGTCAGAGAGAGGGAGACACAGAATCCGAAACAGGCTCCAGGCTCTGAGCTGTCAGCACAGAGCCCGACGCGGGGCTCGAACTCACGGACCGCGAGATCATGACCTGAGCTGAAGTCGGACCCTTAATCGACTGAGCCACCCAGGTGCCCCCTAATATATATTTTCTAATATAATTTATAAATGTATCTTCTTAATATTCATAAAACTTCTTGTATTTATCATGTAATGTCTGTCAGATTTTGAAAGTTCCTGATCATTATCTCTTTTCATATTTCATCTGTACTACCCTCTTTCTCCTTCCCTTGTACAATTTCACTTACATATGTGTGTATATCCCACATGTCTTTCATATTAATTCTGTATTTTACATAATTGTTTTTCTTTTCATGTTTCATTCTGGTTATTTATGTTGAATCATGTTTTACTTCACTGTTCTTTTCCAGTATGCATTTTTAATTTCAGCTATTATAGGTCAGTTTTAGGTTATATTCCAGTTCTCTTGTGTTTCACCTTATAAACTATTTTCTTGAACATGTGTATAACAGCTATTTTAAAATCTATGTTGGATAACTAAAATATATGGATCACTTGTGGGCTTGTTTCTATTGTCTATTTGTATCAATTGTGGCTTATTTACATACTATAAGCATATAATATTATTTATACATCAGAGATATTTTAGTATTTGCTCTAGGTTTTACCTCTTTAACACATTTCAATGTTAAACCTAGTGCATTTGCTCTAGGTTTTATGGAATACCACTTTAACACATTATCTTCAAATAATATTATGCTACTCCAAATACAATGTAAAAAACTTATAGGAACACACTTCCATTCCTTCCTGTTCTTTGTACTATTGTCAAACATTTTATGTTTACATGTTAAAATCCTATAAGATTTAAAATTTTAAACTGCCAATTAGCTTTTAATGGAATTTTTAAATGAAAGCAAAATACTGTATTTTTTTCTCATAATTGCCACTTTGGGTACCTTTCATTAATTTGTGTAGATTAGTGGTTCTTCGCGGGGAAGTGGGTATGATTTTGACTTCCTAGAGGTGTGACAATATCTATAGACATTTTTGGTAGTTACAGCTGTTCTGGTGGGGGGACAGGGTTGCTACTGGCATTTAGTGGGTACAGGCCAGGAATGCTGAGGACAGGCTACAGTGAGTATGCCATCCTCCTCCGCAAGGAATTATCTCGTTTTAATGTCAATAGTCCCAACTTTGAGAAACTCTGGTGCGAATCCAAGTTTCCACAGTAAATATAGATCTGTAGTGTGGTGTGATATAGGTCAGATGGTGATGAATCATCAGCGTTTGTCTGAAAGTCTTATCCTCACCTTCATTTTTGAAATACATTTTCACTAGGTGTAGAATTCTGCATCGAAAGTATTTTATTTCAGCACTTGAAAGAACTCTTTTCATTGCTTTCTGGTTTGCATAATTCTGTCAAGTCTTCAGTCATTATTCCACTGTGGGTAATATATACTTTTCTCTGGCTGATTTTAACATTTTCTTCCTAGTCTTGGTTTCAGTAATTTGATTAGTGTGATTTTCTTTTGTTTATCATGCTTGGGGTTTATTGAGATTTTGGATCTGTGCAGATATTATCAAATTTGAAAAAACATTAGCTATTATTTCTTCTGATATATTTTTTTTGGTTCCCTGAACTTCTGAGACTTCAACTCCATATAGGTTGCACTACTCTGTGGTCCTACAGTTCACTGAGATTCTTTTCTTAATGTTTATTTATTTTTGGGAGAGAGAGAGAGAGAGCATGCACGAGTGGGAGAGGGGCAGAGAGAGAGAAGGAGACAGAGGATCTGAAGTGGGCTCTGCACTGATAGCAGAAAGCCCAATGCAGGGCTTGAAGTCACGAACTGCAAGGTCATGACCTGAGCTGAAGTCAGACACTTAGCCAACTGAGCCACTCAGGGGCCTCTCACTGAAATTCTGCTAATTTTTTGTTTGTTTGTTTCTTTTTTTCCTCTCTGGGCTTATTTTGGACAGTTTCTATTGCCATGCCCTCAAGTTTATTTTCCTCTGCAGTGTTAATCTCCTTTATATTCAGCACATTTAAAAATATTTCTATATTGAAAAAAGCAATGCCTCGGGCTTATGCAGACTTAAGAATTTTTGGAACTACTATCAGCCAGATTAAAGAGCCTTTATTGAGAACATGAGGCACTCGTAAAGACTTTAGAAGAGTAACATATACCTGACAAGATTGAACTCTTAAGGAAAGGTTACTCTAAAACTTCCCTAAAATATTAAAAACAAGTCTTAAAAAGATCAAGCTGTTTTCTTTTCTTTTCTTTTTTTAATGTTTATTTATTTTTGAGAGATAGAGACAGAGTGTGAGCAGGATAGGGTCAGAGAGAGGGGGAGACAGAGAATCTGAAGCAGGCTCCAGGCTCTGAGCTGTCAGCACAGAGCCTGACGTGGGGCTCAAGCTCAGGAGCCATGAGATCATGACCTGAGCCAAAGTCGACGCTCAACCGACTGAGCCACCCAGGTGCCCTGATCAAGATGTTTTATAAATAATTTAGTTGCTTTCTGATTGGATTCTAGCACTCCTTAAGAATACAAGAAAATTCAGTACTCAACAATGTAAAATTCAAAATATTTAGCATTAAATACAAAAATTTAATAATCGAGTGAAGTAGGTAATGGATAAAATTGGTCCATTAATAAAAGAAAATTAGTAAATAGAAGAAACTCAGAAATGAAAGAGAAGTTGAAATTAGCTAATATTGAGTCTTCCAAGAGGATGCCAAGACGGGATTGAAGGTGAAAAGGTTTTATCGGAGTTTCTACCTGTAAAAGGAAACAGGGAGTGAGCAGAGGAGGGCTGGGAAAGCAATCAGACCAGAATTCAAGAATGACCCCAAGGGAAGGTCAGAAGAAGAGAAGGCTGAACGCAATACTCCTAAACTGTCATGCAGTCTAAGAAACTTGTGGTAAAACATTGTTCTATCTTTGAGCCGGTCACCTAATGAAAGCATGCTTTGTCTCCCAGAAATGAACCTGCCTTAGTAGCTCAGCCACACTTGGTCATCAACAGGGAGCAACCCATGAGAGTCATGGCTTTGGTGCCAATCCAATGATGGGCTTCAAAGTACAGCCGTTTGTGCCCTTCACTGACTATTCTCCATGTAGTAAAAGGTGTCTGAGGCACAGTCTCATGACTACAGTGGCAGACGAGGACTTTGAAACACATATCACCATGACAAAAAATAATAATCACCATGAAAACGTTTGGTCTGTTGCAAGAATTACCAAAATGTAACACCGAGCCATGAAGGGACCATGGCATTGATGAACTTGCCACAAACCATCCATTTGTAAAAGCAGCATCTGAGAAGTGTCATAGAGCAAAGTGCAGTAACATGAGGTACGCCTGTACTACCTTTGTCATTGTGTATGAAAATGTGGGAGTTCAGGGTAGTGTTTTCTTCCTACAGAAGAAGAGGCAAATTACAACCGCTAGTTCCCCTAATTGCAAAAGCCATCGTACCACGTCTATAAAATAGAATTAGTATATCAGAACATTATATGTAAGGTAGGTCTATAGGTGCTGATATGTAAAGATATCTATGATGTATTCGTTTTTAGGGCTATCATAACAAGGTACCTCAGACTAGGTGGCTTAATCTATAGAAATTAATTTTCTCACAGTTGTGGAGCCGAGATGTTCAAGATCAAGCTGTCAGTAGGATTGGTTTCTTCTGAGGGCTGTGGTCCTTGGCTCTTACATAGCTGTCTTATTCCAGTGTCTCATACGATCTGTCTGTGCTCATCCGAGTCCTAATCTCCTTTCCTTATAAGGACACCAGTCAGATTGGATGAGGGCCCACCCACAAGATTTCATTTTGCTCTAATCATCTTTTTAAAGATTCTCTCTCCAGGGGCATTTGGATGGTTCAGGTGGTTAAGTGTCTGACTCTTGATTTTGGCTGCAGTCATGATCTCGTGGTCCTGAGATGGAGTGCCGCATTAGGCTCTGCCCCGGGGCCTGGAGAAGGCTTAAGATTCTCTTTCCCCTTCCCTCCCCCTCTGCCCCTCTAGCACTCGCACAAATGCTTGCAAGCTCTCTCTGTCAAAAAAATGATTCTATCTCCAGATACGGTCACATTCTGAGGTACTAGGAGTTAGGACATCAACATGAATTCTGAGGAGGTACAATTCAGCCCATAACATATATTTTAATGTAAAAGAGGCAAGGTATGAACAGTATGTGTAATATAATTTCATTTGCTTCCATTTATTTACTTATTATTTTCTTAACGTTTAGTTTTGAGAGAGAGAGAGAGAGATAGAGCGTGAGAGGGGGAGGTGCAGAGAGAGGGAGACACAGAATCCCAAGCAGGCTCCAGGCTCTGAGCTGTCAGCACAGAGCCCGATATGGGGCACGAACTCATAAACTGTGAAATCATGACCCGAGCCAAAGTTGGAAGCTTAACTGACTGAGCCACCCAGGGGCTCCTATTTATGTATTTTTTTAAGTTTATTTATTTATTTTGAGAGGCAGAGAACGAGTGGACAGAGGAGGAGCAAAAAAAGAGAGGGAGAGAGAGAATTCCAAGCAGGCTCCATACTGTCAGCACAGAGCCTGATGCAGGGCTCGATCTCACAAACCATGAGATCATGACCTGAGCTAAAATCAAGAGTGGACACTGAACCAACTGAGCCTCCCAGGGGCCCCTCATTTGCTTTTAAAGCATTTACATATGTGTATTTGCATAAGTGTTGGGTCAGACTTCAAAGAATATATCGATAATGGCTTTCCCTGAGAAAATGGACTGAGGGTTCGTGGTGATGGAGAAAAGTAAGGTAAAAATACCTTTTTAAATCTTTCTACACTGTTGCTTCTTTTGCCATATTTCTGTAGTGCCTTTACAGTAATAAAGAGACAAGGTTACAAGCTCTCTCATATTACTGATGAGTAAAACAAGGCCAAAATTTGCCTGAGGTCAATTAGTTCCAGATAAAGCCAGGAATGCAGGACTGCCTGACGACTGCTGTATGGGAGATCTTTTATGCTTGCCAGATAGCCCTGGTCCTCCACGTGGTCATTGGATACCTAGACTTTAACTTTCCATTTTGCTACTTAGGTAAGTTTCTACTACAGTTATTTGTATCGCTCAGTAATCTGTTAGTGTAAATCCGTTATACCAAAGCCCTCAGTGAAACTAATAGGTTTAGATCCATCGTGCCTCAGCTTGATTATTTCATGCTTCGGAAAATTTAATATGACCTTAGCTTCAGATAAAGAGCTTTACTGCGTAAGAGGTCATCCTGTTCTGGATTTTCAGCTTCTGTCCCTAAAATATTACCATCTTCGCTTAGCTGTGGGTACTCCAGGTCTCCCCGACCCTTGGTGTTCATCCGACTCCCAACTTAACAACAGGTCCAAGTTCTCCACACATTTCCCTTATTATCCAGCACTCGTCCCAAATGGTCTTCAGTGATCAGGCCTCCGCCGGCATCCTGTGACCTTGGGAATCCCACACCTATACGTGAGGCTTCCGGACGCTTCACGGGCTGTTTTCTCACTTACCCGGGGTTGAGAAAACGCGCTTGCAAATACTGCTGTCAAGTGAGAGGCTCCACAGTTCGCCATGAACAGTCAGATGTCACTTCATTGCGGGGATCTCTGCTTTGAACGCAGCGGTTCCTTGGCCAGAGCCCGAAAGGGGGCAGTGCGGCAAGAGCCGCCGCAGGAGTTTCAAGAGCTCCGCTTCTAGGCGGCCTGGACAATTTGTTCTGCAACTGCGCATGGTTTTGAGCGTATTCTCTTTTAAGTGACTCTCTCATCTGGTCCTGTGAAGATGGAAGACTCCGTTAAGAAGCCACACTGTGTGGCAGTCACAACAGGGTCCTTTATCCCACTCAGTATGGAGCGGGGGAGAAAAAACTCCCTAGAATGCAACGTGCCAGAGTGGTTTCACTTGACCTTTCTTTACTAACTAGGCTCATTCAGAGTTTGTTTCTTTCCTTCTTTCTTTCTTTCTTTCTTTTTTCTTTTTTCTTTTTTTCAAGGAGGAAACCGAAGAAGCCATTAAATGGCTTAGTTGTTTCATCTTAAGCTCAGTGGCTGTAGGGGAAGAAGCGGCTATGCCATGGATGTTCAGAAAACGGTTTATCCTGTTACCCTCCAGGAGGTAGCTGAAGCTTCCCCTTCTCCTTTACTGCATTGCCTCATCCCCTCACCCAAACTCATTCATCTTATCTGCTTTTATCAGCAGAGTCAAAAACTGAGATTCAGACCGACTTGATGTCCTCTGTTAAATAAGTTCATACGAGGGCCTCCAAAGTGGGGTCTGCAAATGCTAGGTGTATACGATGATCGCTCTGGATGCTGAAATAAAATATTAAAACTTCTATTTATATTTCTTTTCGCCTAAAAGTAGGCACAAAATGAATCTTCAGAATATTTAACTTATGAGATGGTACCTGTGCCCCCCTATCACGTTTCTCACGTAGGGAGACCCGGTGTCCTGGGGGTGAGTAAGAGAATGCCGTAAAATTGAGGGGGGGGCAGTCACACTAGGCCATTTGTTTTGAGCTGTTGGAGTTAGCACAATTTACATACAAGCAGGTAAGTTGATTTATTAATTGTATTTCCCAGAGTTAACTAAACTGGTCATCCTAAGTCGCTTAGTGAAATTCCTACAAACTAGAGACAGAGAATACATGAGACAAAAATGCCAAGAGTTACCATTTGAACTTAAAAAAAAAAAAAAAACAACAACAACAACAACTTGTTTTAATGTTGGGATGCCTGGGTGGCTCAGCCAGTTAAGCCTCGGGTTTCCACTCAGGTCGTGGTCTCATAGTTCATGAGAGGGAGACAGAGTATGTCTAGTTGACTCCATGCTGTCAGCACAGAGCCTGACCAGGGGCTGGATCTCATGAACTGTGAAGTCATGACCTGAGCCCGTATCAGCTTAACCAACTAAGGCACCCAGGTGCCTCTGTACTTTTAACTTTAGAAGGAGCTTTTTATCACCTCTATGAAAAATTAAAGTCAAAGATGATTTAATCACATCTACTACATTTGATCACATTTCTCCAGTTTTTTTGTGTTTTTTTGTTTGTTTGTTTGATGTTTATTTATTTTTGAGAGAGAGAGAGAGAGAGAGAGACAGAGCGCGAGCAGGGGAGGGGCAGAGAGAGAGGGACACAGAATCTGAAGCAGGCTCCAGGCTCTGAGCTGTCAACACAGAGCCGGACATGGGGCTCAAACCCATGAACCGTGAGATCATGACTTGAGCTGAAGTCAAACGCTTAACTGGCTGAGCCACCCAGGCACCCCGACATTTCTCCAGTTTATAAAAATCATCAGTAATATATTCATGAGAACACTGTGGGTGTTGTCTTATGAATTAAATTACTAAAAAAATTATTTTAAAATTTTTATTTCATTTTATTTCACCTTCTTAAATGTTATGTTTTCAGATTTTATAATGTACATCATAATAATATAGTAGTAAGTATATATAACTTAAAATAAAATAGTCATACAACTATGAGGGCTATGTGGTTCAAATATTTTATTGGTAGAGCACATTATCAAAACAGTTTGGTGACCACTGGTGAGATTTTTGCTTCCCTCTGAACAGAGGGAGGAAAAAATTGTGCTTTGAGCCAGGAAAAGGCCTTGTTGGTCACCATTAAAGCGAACCACATGCCTTCTCCATGCACATAGGCTGGTGCCATGTGCTGTGGGTCATGCCCATTTGGGTAAGCAAAACAGGAGAAGGGACCTTAGGGAATAAGTGAAGACCTTCTCATAGTTGCTTTTCAGGTCATACTTGGGCTTTCAAATTTCTAAAAGATAAGCACATATCATCTGTGTAAAAAAAATAAAATAAAAATAAAAGGCTGCACCAGATTATAGATTTTCTAAGTAAAGTCTAAAAATGATATCACACCCATTACCCCCATCACCTTTCCCACCCTGGCCCCAGAAAACTACGTGCATGATACCCATTTGTTAGGGCATGAAACCTGATCAAGGAGAGAGATTCCGCTGGTAGCTTCCTTCCTTCACAGATTAGGAAACTTTCCCAAGAAGGAGGTGATGCTTTGCATTTCGGTGAATAGCACAAGTCTCAGCTCGTGGACAATGTTGTGATGACACAGACTTCTCCTAATAGACACTGAAGAGGGTCAGGACCCGTGGAAAGGCTAGCAAGCTTTAATATGGGTAGCTGAGTCTCCTTAGCAAATATTTCCCATGATACTCCAAGACAAGATGGCAGAAGATGGGGCCTCATTCCTTCTGTTCTGCTGCCTGCAGCTTTGGGTCAGTGCACTGATTGCCCTTTCCTGAGGCTTCCACAATATCGGGTTTCTACAACCCTGTTCTTGACCATCCTTACTTTTGCTTCGTGTCTTTATTATAAGGTACTTAAAGACTCCAGTTCTGACAGCTACTTGTATGTTCATGAATAAAAATCTACTACACTGCAGGATTTCGGTTTTATAGCATCTGCCTGGATTGTACTTATTTAGGTGGCATGCAATCAAGCATGACTGTAAAAGAAAAAAAACACAGTGTGACTTTATTTAATGTATTAAAGCTACACTGTTCACATTCTGCTAGGAAAAAGAAAGTGCATATATGGGCATTGGAAAGATAGGGCTTTTCTGAAACTGAACCCACTTTAATAAGAACTGATTTAAATTTCTTCTTATCCCCACAATTGGCGTGAATATTTTTCTGGATCAAGGAGCAAGACATGGTGTTAGTGCGTTTACATTTTGTCTAGAATATGGGATCAAGAAAGCCATGAACAATCTACTTGCAAAATTAGACTTTAAAACGAACCTTTGGGGGTATTTTATGTCCTTGAGCTATTTTCTGCAAGCAGGTTGAGTGAAATTCACTCAGATTTATTGTTATTAAAATTCTTCCTCATCACTATGAGCATCATTATCACCCCCAGGTGGACATAGCACTTTTCTTTCCAGATGCTTAAGTTGCTTTACTTATATTATTGGAGCCATTTTTAAATATGTTGAAAATATCAGCCAACACACTTATCCCCACAATACCTCCCTATGGAGGGAAAGGAAAAATAAAATGACTTAAATTGACATTTTCTCCATAGTCTCTCGCCATAGAGCCAATGGCCATTCCAAAGCCACCTCACTTCATTTATTCGTATGTATTCCGGTGAGATAAGAATATTCATTATTCAGTTAATAATAAATGAACCAGAGGTGCAGAATGTAAAAAAGACTTGTCCAAGGACACATTCGGAATTAACAACATTGCAAATAAGTTAGCCAAAGCCTCCCGATCTGTCTACCGAACTTCTTCAAGCTCAGATACACATATTTCATGATACAGATTTTATTGAGATCCACTTTGTGCAACTCACAGGCTTCGAGCTCCTGCAAATGTGATGACTGCACACCTCAGGGATGGTAAATAAAGCAGACATACATGTGGATAATTGGAGGGTCAAGTTTAGAATGAGGCAGAAGTGGCTTTGAAGCCAATATCTCAATGTGGTTCTTAAGTAGCTCTATGATTTGGGCTACATTTTGAAATTTCTTTGAGGGTGACTTTCCTCATCAAGAATAAGAGAGTTATATCACCAACTTTCCAGAGTAGTTCCAACTATTAAATGAGATTGGCGTATGGTGAGAACATCATGGTTTACTGGTATTGTTACTATGACTGTTATTCTTGTATTTTGGAATGCAAAGACTCTGGTGGGATTTAAAAAATAAAAAATGGATATGTTTAAGATGTACAACATCACATTTTGATATACATATACATAGTGACATGATACTACAGTGGAGCTAATTAACATACTCATCTCCTCACATACTTTTTTTTTTTTTTTTTGCAAGAGCACCTGAGATCTACTCTTTTAGCAAATTTCCAGTACAAAATACAGTATTGTTAACTAATGGGCCTTGCTGTGCATTAGATCTCTTAGAACATATTCATCTTGTACAACTGAAATTTTAGACCCTTTTGACAACTTCTCCCTATTTTCCCCATCTAGCCACCACTGGTAACCATTGTCTTACTCTTGCTTCTATGTATTTGAGTGTTTTAGATTACATATATAAGAGACATCATACAGGTTTTTCTTTCTGTCCTTTTGTGGGAAGCTTGGATCGCCCAGGGCTGACACATCTCCGGGATCTGTCCCTCACACTCCCAAGGGAAGGGGCCGGGGGAACCTGGGCAGCTGCCTCAGCTTGGTGACCCCTGGGCCCTTTTCTCAGCTTCTCACAGATACTGTGTTTGTGAATAAAGTTGAAGGAAGGAAAAAAGTTAATAATAAGTGGCTTATTTTACTTAGCATGATGTCATATTGTTGCAATGGGCAGGATCTTCTTTTGAAAAATATTCTATTGTGTACATATATACATCACAATTTCTTTTATTAGTATTATTCTTAAATTCCAATACAATTAAGACACAGTGTTATATTAGTTTCCAAGTGTACAATGTAGTGATTCAATAATTCTATACATTACTTAGTGCTCATCATAAGTGTACTCTTAATCCTCATCACCTGTTTCACCCATCCCCCCCACCCACTGCTCCTCTGGTAACTATTAGCTTGTTCTCTGTAGGTAAGAGTCTGTTTTTTGTTTTTTCTCTGTTTTTTTTTTCTCTCTGTTTTGTTTCTTAAATTCCACATATGAATAAGGTCATGTGGTACTTGTATTTCTGACTTATTTTACTTAGCATTATTCTCTCTAGATTCATCCATGTTGTTGCAAATGGCAAGATTTCATTCTTTTCTTTGGCTGAGTAATATTCCACTATATATATATACATATATATATATATATATATGAATATATAAAATATATATATATATATATATATATAGTGGAATATATTATATATATATTAGTGGAATATATTTTATATATATATATATAGGAAGGTATAATATATATGGAATATATATATATTCCATTATATATAATGTATATATTGTGTGTATATACACACACCATCTCTTATTTATTTATCTATCAATGGACACTTGGGCTGCTTTGATAATTTGGCTATTGCAAATAATACTGCAATAAACATAGGGGTGCATGTATCTTTTTGAATTAGTGTTTTCATATTATTTGGGTAAATGCTCAGTAGTGGAATTACTGGATTATATGGTAATTTTATCTTTAATTTTTGGAGGAAACTACGTACTGTTTCCCAGAGTGGCCACGCCAATTTGCATTCCCACCAACAGCGCATGAGAATTCCTTTTTCTCCACATCCTCACCAGCACTTGTTATTTTTTGGGTTTTTGGTTTTAGCCATTCTGACAGGTGTGAGGTAATATTTCATTATGGTTTGATTTGCATTTCCCTGATGATGAATGATGTTGAGCATCTTTTCATGTGTCTGTTGGTTATTTTTATGTCTTCTTTGCAAAATGCTTATTCTTTAATACGATAAAAAAATTAACAATTTCTTTTTTTTAAGTGTACTTATTTATTTTCAAAGAGACAGAGACAGTGTGAGTGGAGGAGGGGTAGAGAGAGAGAGGGAGAGAGACAATCCCAAGCAGGATCTGCACTGCCAGCACAGAGTCTGATGCGGGGCTTGAACTCAGGGACTGTGAGATCATGACCTGAGCTGAAACCAAGAGTTAGACTCTTAAACAACTGAGCTACCCAGGTGTCCCTAAAATTGACAATTCCTTAACTAAACAGACCCCCCACCCCCAAAAGAGAGAAAGAACTCAAATTACCAAAATGGAGAATAAGAGTATCATTAATGATCTTACAGAAATGAAAAGGGAATATTATGAATAAATTTATATTAACATATTGGATAACATAATTGACTCAAAAAGAAATAAGATATTTGAATAGGCCTATAATAGGTAAAGGGATTGAAGAATTAATTTTTAAAAAAACACAAAAAGTTGACATAAGAAACGCTCAAGTCTAAATGGCTTCAATAATTCATTCTACATAATGTCCAAAGAAGAATGAATACCAATGTTTCACAAACTTTTCTGAAAGTAAGAGTGGGGAATACTTTCCAATTCATCTAAGAGGCCAGTATTAATCTAATACCAAAAGACATCACAAGAAAAACAAAACAAAATATAGACCATATCCTTTATAAATAAAGAGCAAAAATCCTCATCAAAATAGGATCAAATTGAATCTAGCAATATACTAAAAAGATTGTATACCTTGAACAAATAGGATTCATCACAGGAATGCAGGTTTAGTTTAACATCTGAAAATCAAGCAACATAACACACCAAATTAAAAAAATAAAGACAAAAATCACTTAACTCAATAGAGACATAAAAAAATTAGACAAATCTAACACTCTTAAATGATAAAATAACTCAACCAAATACATAGAGAAGGGAAGTTCCTCTATGTGATAAAGGACATCTATCAAAAACAAAAACTAAAAAACATAAACAAACCCCAGATAGCTTCATATTTAAAGATTGAATGCTTTCCTTCAATCCGTATATCTTCTTTGTAGATATATATTTATTTAAATCCTTTTTCAAATTTTAAGTAAGTTGTATTTTTCTTTTATTATTGAGTTGTAAGTGTTTTTTACATATCCTGGATACCAGTCCCCTATCAGATATATAATTTTCAAATATTTTCTCGCATATTATCAGTTGTTGCTTCACTTTTTGTTGATTATTTCAGGTATGGGACAGAAGTACAAGGGACAACATATTGGGCCAGAAAGCAACAAAATTCTCAAAGAGTAGGGAGAACTTGTTCAAACAGCATAGGATCTAGCTTGGATGAACTCCCATTGGTTAATTCTGGGACAGTAGGAACAAATCTGAGACTGTAACTAATTGTAAAACATTAAATAAAATAAATAAATAAATAAATTAGTCATGATATTAAAAAAAAAAAGAGAGTGGGAGAAAAAAAGTGAAACAAACAAATTTGTATAACACCAGCAGATATAATTATCATACCACAAATTTATTTTTAAATTTGGCAAAAAAAGAGAGAAAGAATTAAGCATATAGCTTGTCTATTTAGGAAATACCCAGTTGGTAGAGAAAAGCTGTTTTGGATACAAGAATGCTAGACACAAATGTAGAAGGAATGAAAGAGTAGAAAATGAAGGCGCGCCTGAGTGGCTCAGTCGGTTAAACGTCCCACTTCAGCTCAGGTCATGATCTCACAACTAGTGAGTTCAAGCCCCTGGTCGGGCTCTGTGCTGACAGCTCAGAGACTGGAGCCTCTTTGGATTCTGTGTCTCCCTCTCTCACTGCTCCTCCCCTCCTTGCACTCTCTCTCTCTCTCTCTCTCTCAAAAATAAACATTAAAAAAATTAAAAAGATCACTAATTTACAGCAATGAAATAATCGATTCAAGCAAGAATGCTAAATCTTTTGATTCAAACACTGTTGGAAAGCACCCTGCATGTTGTCCGTATGCAAGGGTATTACCCCATAGATAATATTCTAGATGAAAATGAATAAAAATTGACCTCACAATCAAAGATCTGACTTTTATCACCATAACTAAGCATTATAAATAGTAGGGCAACTTGATACCATGTACCTTCTAATCTGGTGTTATATGAGGTATTACATATCACTTGTGAATGCTTACCTTGAATTGAAGCTTTTAGCACTAGCTTTCAATGTATAGGGTATAAAGGGGTTGGATAAGTCGGTTAAATACCATCATAAGTAAACAATTAGACCAAAAAAGAATGTGATGTCTTTTGTAAGTCAACTGACCTGTTCTCTTCAAAAAGTCAACATTAGGAAGGAAGAAAATGGGAGGACTCTAAGAGAGACACAGCAACAAAATACAATACAGACACCTTGACTGGAGCTTGTTCAAAACAAAGAAACAAAAACAGCTATAGAAGACACGTTTGAGAAGATTAGGGAAAATTGAATAAGGATTAGCTGATATAAAGGAATGATTAATTTTCTTTGGTGTGATAATGGAATGATGATTATATGTGAAAAAAAACCTTATTTTTAGGAGTCGTGTGCTGAAATATTTAGAAGTGTCATATCTGCAAACAACTTCAAAACCTTCAGCAATCACACAAAGAGAGAACTAAGGTACTACAAAATATTAGTATTTGTTGAATCTACTTGGTGGGTACGTGGCTGTTTATTGGACTGTTCTTTCAACGTTTGTCCATGTTTACATTCTTTTATAACAAAAAGTTGGAAAAAGAGCATCTTTTCTGGGCTTCAATTTTTACAATGTTTTATTATGTTTTACCAATGGGTATAAAATGTCACCCCATTGAGAAACTCTGTGCTCAATGCTCTGTGCTCAGCACCATGCTAAGTTCTTTACATACAACTTGATATTTATTCCTTGGCAGAACATTTATTAGGGACATAGGATTAAAAGGAGACAAACCTGGAGAAATAAAAAAAGGTCTTGAGTAACCCTTTGCAAGAAATGGGAGAGGGACCTATTCAAAGATATTTAATAAGGTTTTCAAGTATGGCTGAGAGCCTAGCTGAGGGTGCAGTAATAAGGTTAAATCATAAAATACAGGGGCTGTAATCTGTGCAAGAGAGTTCTTTCTTTCTTCCTGTATCATAGCCCATATGTGTAGGAGCAGAGAAGGTAGATGGATAGGTTGGTTCCAAACTAGGGTTGGCAGGGCAAATGCAATAAAAGGGTAAGGAAACATGAATTTGATCATGCTGACAAAAAGAGTGATTGAAGTAATGTACCCCATGATCCAGAGAAGGTGTCCTTGGTTGAGAGGTGGTAGGTCAGGGGCTGAGGGTCATGAGCACACAGGAGCCATGCACAATAAAGAACTCATTCCTATATGGGCAAGGACGTTAGGGAAGTCTGAAGCTACTTATCAGGACATTTTCAAATGCACAAACTGCCCACTGCAGACAAGCAGAGTTTGGAAGGGACATAATAGCCACACTTTTAGACCAATCCATTAGGAAAAGGGACCTTTGTGTAGGAAAGTGTTTGAAAATCTAGAGGGTTAAAGGCTACAGAGGATGTTTGAGATAGAGGTAAGGGAGAGAATGATTTGATGAGCTCCTCCCTTAGAAGTATAGAAATGCATATGGCTTCCAGATGCCATCTAAGCTAGAAAATCAGGAGCAATAGATCATGAACAGAGGACTTAAGACACTTGTGAGATTAAAAAAAAAAAATTCTCAATGGGGGGCGCCTGGGTGGCTCAACTGGTTAAGCGTCTGACTTTGGCTCAGGTCATGATCTCATCATGAGTTTGAGCCCCCCCGTCAGGCTCTGTGCTGACAGCTCAGAGCCTGGAGCCTGCTTCAGATTCTATATCTCCCTCTCTCTCTCAGCCCCTCCCTGACTCACGCTCTCTCTCTCTCTCAAAAATAAATAAACATTAAAAAAATTCTCAGTATAGATAATATGTTTATTACAGTCTTCTTTATCTGCTTTTAAAGGATAGAGATAACATTTTCAATAAAGAGGTCAATATATGATATATTGAGAAGACCGTCAAGAAGAAAATTTTTTCTTTTTTAAAAATTGTTTTCAAAAGTTTTATTTATTTTTGAGAGAGAGAGAGAGAGCACAAGCAGGGGAGGGGCAGAGAGAGAGGGAGACACAGAATCTGAAGCAGGCCCAGGCTCTGAGCTGTCAGCACAGAGCCTGACACGGGGCTCAAACCTACAAACTGTGAGATCATGACATGAGCTGAAGTCAGATGCTCAACAAACTCAACCACCCAGGCACCCTGAACATTTTTTCAAATTTAGCTTTTTGGGGCAAAATCTAAAGAAACAAAGTAGGCAGAGCTTCTTTTTATAGGGAAGGAGACAAGCTCAGTCTTCATGTCTTATGAAAAATACAGAAAAAGCTTGAGAAGGTGAGGTATGACATTTGGGGATTAAGACAATAGACCCTTATTTTTTTCCCTACATACATTAGCCACCAATGGCATCAGTCCAGCTACCACTACTTATGGTTTCTGTGAAAATACCACTTCTCCTTTTTTCTGGCTTTCTTTTCCTAATTGAAGATCATATTAGTGTACTCAATCTATGACTGCATGCATGAAAATGCCAGGCCTACCTTTGGGTCACGCACTATAAGGATTGTTAGAGACACACCAAGTAGAATCTCTACCCAAAACGTAACAATTTAGAATCACTTAGGAACCAAACAATGTAGGCGTGATGTGCACACATACTTCAGTGTATATACAAACTGATGCATAGTAGAGGAGACAATCATTGATGGAAGTTTAATAAGGTCTTCAACTATATTTTGAATGGCATGCCAGATTGATTAGTAGGTGTTGGGAACCCTCCGTTGGTTTCAGAAACAGTAACGTGGTGAAAATGGGTATGGTTTATATACATGTATGTGGGGGCTTGGGGTCAAGGGGAAGGGAGAATATTTATATGGAATAGCCATAGCTTAGTACAGTAATGATTCAACTAAAGTTTTAAAATATTTCCTAAGTGCCTAAATACAACATATTTCACTGAGTCATTACAAGCAGAAGATACCAAAGAGCACAATTAGAAATATGGTTAGATGGTCAAACTAGATATGGCCATGACAATTTTTAATCTGTGTCCAGGAGCATGAAAAATTCCAGATGCCCCACAAGAAAGAGAAATGTCTAGTGTCCTCCAGACCAAAATATTAATTGATTGTAACATTGTGCCGTATTCACAATATCACCGGGGTTCTTCTTTAGCTATCATTAAACTTCTTTGCCTTTGTCTCCTTTACTTTGTGATGAGCCCAAAGACTGGGTCAACTTTGTTATCTGAGAACCTGGATCCGTCCACCTTCCCTTCATCGAGCTGCTTTAACTAGACTGTGAAGTAGGCGCTACTACAAAGGTTTCACAAACAAGTTCTCTATCTGCGGGCTTTCATGTAGTAGATTATGACATAAATCATCACTAAACAATTGTTCACACACGAGGGAGCCTTTTCTAGACTCTTCAGGCTGGAGATTCTTCCCTTACTGCCAAAACACAGGGTTCCTAAAATACTCCCACCACTCGGGAGAAGACAGGCAAAGACAAGAGTAGAAAAGTCAGAGAGAGACGGATCGACAGACAGAACCCATGTAGAGGGGATGGCAAACAAACATTTTTCAGGGAAGCTGTGACTTCAAACTCTTAATGGTTTTCTCTTTACAATTTGTGCAATAGAACTTAGAGGGTCTGAGAATGTGTTTGTGATTTGAATGAACAAGGAAGCACTCATTGCCATATAGTCTGCATGGGATGGGAATATAGGCAATGGAGCTCAGCACATGATCTAAAACCAGAACAAGAACAGAGACTCCAGACGCTAAAAGAGGTCCAGTCAGGAAGGACACTTCCCTTCACCACACCTGCCTAACTAGCCCCTGAGGAGAACAAAATCATACCTTGCGACTTTCTACACTTCATTCTATAAATATCTATGTTTATATCAACTGTTTCATACAACGTATGCCCTTCATACCATAGTACAACAGCCTTTGGGGTTACTCACTAAACTTCATACTACTCTTAGGTCTTCAAATAAAGGGCTCTTCCCAGTTTGTTTATAATTTTTTTTTAAGTTTATTTATTTATTTTGAGAGAGAAAGAGACAACGTGAGCAGGGGAGGGGCAGAGAAAGGGGGAGAGAGAGAGAAAGAGAGAGAGAGAGAGAGAGAGAGAATCCTAAGCAGGCTGCAGAATCCTAACTGTACTGTCAGTGCAGAGCCCGATGCAGGGCTCAAACCCATGAAATTGCGAGATCATGACCTGAGCCAAAACTGAGAGTTGGATACTTAACCGACTGAGCCACCCAGGCGTCCCTCTCCCCTGTTTATTTATGAAAGAATTACCCTATCCAACAACTTTAGTTAAAAGGTGGCTGCTTATACCTGAACAGATATAAAAACTGCTTATAGAATGTGCTTGAGCAAAGTTTATAGCTGTCTGGGTTCATTGGTTTATTCAACAAGTATTTGTTCCGCCAGTTCATTGAGATCTATGTGGCACACTGTGCTAGGAGTTGGATCATGCAATCAAGCGGTGATCTTTCTTGCATTAATTATCTATTGTTGTGAATCAAATAGCTCCCAAACTTGGCAATTAAAACAACCATTTATTATCATGGTTTCTGAGTAAGGAATCCAGGAGCAGCTTCTCTGAGCCATTCTGGTTCAGGGCCTCTCACGAAGCAACATCAAGCTGCTGGCCAGGGCTGCAGTCACCTGGAGGGTTAGTGAGCCAACTTCCAGCACACTCGCGTGGCTGATGGCAGGCGGGTGACATCTGTCTCTTGCCACATAAGTGGGCCTCTCCATGGGGCCGCTCAGTACAGAAGGGAAGGACAAGGCAAGCTCAAGTCAGAAGCTAGTCTTTCAAAACCTGATGTTAGAAGCAACATGACATAGCATCAATTCTGTGTTCTCCGGGCCACAGCCCTGGGACAATGGGGAAGGGGCTACACAGGGTGTGAATACCGGAAGGCGAGGCTTATTGGAGGCCATCTTGTAGGCCCTTTTGAATGTTATGTTATGGCACTTACATTGTCCTTGTGGATATAAACCGTAGAAAAATAAACAAATAAATTACAATAAATTGTGACAGAAAGAGAAGTGATGATTTAGGCTGAGGCAGAAAGATGAGAAGGAACTACTTACAGCACATAGGCAGACCTCCATCTCTGTATTTCACATGATCTTCATGAGAATAATCTGAAATAGAAATGGAATTAAGGGTGTAAGCGTGGTTCTTCTAAGGATGGAGTATAGCTCCCAGATAAATCCCTACATACTTAATAGCACGTGACCATCCAGCCTTGCTGAATTCACCTGGGTCACAAGGCCAGAAAGAAAGAGCCAGCTTCTGAAACCAAGTGAAACATAAGTACAAGGTGATTGGACTGGAGGTTTCCTTGGCTTTTTGTAATTATGTTTTTGTGTCCCTAAGGTCCAAGACTGGGGCCTTGAATTGATCTCTGAGAAGGAAAAGTCCAGAGAAGAAAACTTAAATGCCTTGTCATGATTCTAGAACATTTAGAGGGAACAGAATGAACAAATACAACTCTAGGACTGTCTACACACCCTCTCCATCCCAGTCAAGGATGAGCCTATAACGCATTCTTCTGCGAACGCTGCTTTTTTGTTTTGTTTTGTTTTGTTTTGTTTAAAAAATGCTTTCAATTTAATCACAACTCTTGCTGGCTCTGCTTCAGGCCTTAAAATAAACAAAAACAGTCTCCCTCCGTTGGGTTAAACCTGACACCAATGTTTGCCAGATTTGCAGACTGCTCTCCCGAAAGAAGCAAATGCTATCTGGAGCACTCGGAGAAGCATCAGTCAGACTGTCATTGGCATATTGTTCCCATTTCTAGGAAATGGAAATTGAAAAGGCCAGTCATGTTTAGAAATACTAATGTGGCCCCCGTTGCCATCTTCGGGTTTGTTAGTTAGAAGATGTTCTGTGCTCACCTCCCTCCCAGCTCTCATGACAGATCTGAAGAACCGGCACCGATCATTTGAGTATTGCTTGCTCTGCCCACCGCCAGGAGCACTCTTTATGGTGATGAATAAATAATTCCAGAATTAACTGTACCATGTAAATACAATGACCAATGGAATGTGCAAACTTTTGCAGCTATAGTCAAGTCAATAGCATGCTGTGCTTGTTGGAGGAGGGGAAGTCCTGCACCCACAGCCCTACAGTCACTGGCATCTCCCTCCCTGCCAGCTTAGAGGAGCCACATCCCCCTACTGTTCTATCGATGCCTTTTGCTCTCATGTACTTAATTACTTTCCCCTACTCACACCCACCCGCGTGCACACATGCACACACGTGAGAACTGAGCAGAAACTCAAGCATTAACAGTGTGCTCATTAACCACATGCCATGTCCTTATCGTAACACAAGTGGACCAACTGGCCTGTCCAGAGTTCAAGTTCATTGCACTCACTAGCTCTGTTTGCAACATGTAAGAACAGCATCAGAAGGAGCCGTTGATCTTAATTACAGACGACCACCAACATCTAGGTCCCTGATCGTGTTGAGACAGCACCAGATGATGTTGGAAGCACCCAGAATATGCTTACTTACTGAATCGTTTAATTAATTAGGGCTTAGTCTCTAAGACCGATGCTTAATCCAGGTTCATCCTAGCTCTCTAGCTAGGGAAGTTCTCCTATCCTGGGGAACTTTGCATTAAGAGGCTGCCATATGGTCACACAATTTAGGTATGGATTTAACCATCCAAACAAAGCACCCAGTTATTCAATATTTAAACACAGTGTTTTCAGTGTTTTCTATTAGAAAGGTTTTCTTTCCTCTCAGGGACATAGTCAATGTATTTGAAGTTTCATTTCAATAAAGAATTGTGTACTTTTTCACTCCACAAAGTCAAAGCTGGATGGTTCCTGTGTCATCAAACTCGCTGAAGCAGCTGACTTATTATATTGGTGAAATTAATTATTGAAATAAAGACATGCTTTGTTCTGCTTTAAAAGGAAGATAAAAGCCTGAACAATTAAAAATGGTTTTCTATCATAGCTAATGTGCAATATGGATTCCAACATAATTAGTTGAGTTTGGAAAATTATTTTCATATAATCAATGCCTTTATCTAATACATTTATACATTCATTTATTCATTCAAAACGAGTAATTGAATGTCTTCTGGGTGCTAGCCCTTGTGAAGGAAAATGGAAATACAAAAATAAATAAAACATAGGTCTTGTCATTTGAAAGCTCTTTACTTAATAGATCTATGAATTCCCCTGGCCCTGGGAAGTCAGCAGGGTGTTAAATGAATGGTCTATGGCACTCTTTCCCAAAACCTGATGTTTTTCTGAGAAATATATCGTGCCAACACATTCTCTATTTTGCTTTGGTCATAGTCCAAATTCCCTTTATAAAATTTTGATTTATCTAATTGAAATTTCCTTTTGATATTTAGGGTGCTATAATGAACATAAATTAATTGAATAACCCTGAGTCCTCTTAAATACTTGTGTTTGGTTTTTTGTTGTTGCTTGTTTGTTTGTTTGTTTGTGTAGCTCCATTTTATTGTTGTCAACATTGGCAAATGAATTTAAAAATGAATGATAATAACATTCCTGGTAATTCTATTTGAGAAGAGAGAGAGAGAGAGAGAAAAAAAAAACAATGGTCCTCAGTATGGTTCTAGACACCCAATAAATCTCAGTCAATTGGACAATTTCTTCCGTTTTTCTGTAAATTGACCCTTGCTTGGAACGATTCCCTAATGACAGTCGTTTCCAAGAGCCCCCTCATGCACTGAGAAACAAAGCACTAGTGATTTTCATGGGAACTTAAATAATGTCTCACCTTGTTTCAAGATGGCATTTCTAGCAAGGACTCGTTGCTCAAAAATGAACAGGATAGGAAGACAACAGCTCAAGGGATGCAACGCAAGACAACCTCAGGATGATGTAGACCTGATGCTTGCACGTTCCATCAGGCCATTCTGGTAGTCTTTCCATTGCCGAAGCCTGAGGGCACACCCCCTGGTAGTACTGGGGACTCAACACTACTTTCCTTTATCTTTCCTTACCACCCCCCGCTCAGACAGCTCAGCTGGCAGAGAGCTCAGGTGTTTTGTGAAAAGGTTAACACAGAATCCATCTACCAGGATAATTCCAATTCTTTCACAGCCAGACTTAGGATCCATAGCCAAAACCAGGTGTCTCTGACCTTACAAAGCTACAAAAATATTGGCTCTCTCCCTTTCTGTCTCCTTCCTAATTTTTATGTAATGACTTTTTCTTATTCTTCCTCTCCTTCACTTTATCGAATTTCTCCACAAGACCTTAACTTTAAAAATCTTTGCCAAAAGTGCCTACTATTTGAAGTAGTGATTTATATCTTCAAAGCATGTTGCCATGATTATTTCGTAATAATCTTATTCGTAATAAAATTAATAATATTGTCAATTGTTCGGTCATTCATCCATTCATCAACCAGGTTCCAGGCCAGAACTGAGCTGACAGTAAGGGAGTCAAAAATATTAGAATGACTTCCACAGTCGCGGTGAGTATCTCTAGTGATCAGGTCTCTGTTTCCAAATACCAGTATCATTTAAAATGGTTCAGGGTTTCTTAGAGAAATAACTGATTCTGAGGAAAATTTTAAGAGAGTCTTTGGACATCTCATTGTGCCAGAAAGCAAGGAGGTATCCAAAGCCTATTGAAATATGTCAAGAGAGCATAAGAGCTGAGCTGAGGGGGCTCATATTGGTTTTATGGGGGTTACTTTGAGAATAAAAAAAAACAACAATAATAATGAAAAACACTGACAATAATGGATTATAACACATTTAATCTTCATCAGCAATAGCAGCAGCAAATACTCGAGACTATAATATTTGTGAAGAAAAAAGGAGCAAATATTCTCTTTTATAGAAAAATGCCAGGTAATAACAGAAAGAGTGACAGAATTAGAAAATCATCACATTTACAACTCAAAACATAATACGTTGATTGATTTGTGAAAGATCATCAATAAAAGTTACCCACCATCGTGGACAATATAGTGGAGAAAATAGATATTTACACAATCTCAAGGTGTCACTCTCTAAATTATTCCTTTGGATAACTCCAGGAAAACTTTACCTTTATGGTAGAGTGATAGTGGTGGACAAGGACCAAGTAATCAAACTCAGCATTACTAGTAGAGGTGATGTGATGCAATATAACATCCATAACATATTGAACAATGTGTTCTTTTAAAAAATGTTTAACCTGAATTTAATAATGGAAAAACAATAATACAAAGGCAGAGTATGGGATACTCTACAAACAATTGGTCTGTTGTCTTCATAAAACTCACTATCTTAAAAAAAAGTGTGTTTGTTGAAAGAGGGGAGGTGACGGGACTGTTCTAAATTAAAAGAAAATAAAGAGACATTGATATCAAATGTAATCTATAAAACTTCATAGGAAATCAGATCAGGGTTGAAATTTATTGTGGTAGGCAGAATAATGATCTATAAAAGATGTTGATGCCCTAATCTCCAGAACTGTGAATATGTTATATTATAAGGAAGCAGGAATTAAGGCTGTTAATAAGTTGGCCTTAAAATAAAAAGATTATACCAGATTATCCAAGTGAGTCCAAATATATTCATAAGGATCTTTATAAATGGAAGAAGGAGACAGAAAAAGGAGTGTCAGAGTGATACAAGACTGAGGTGTCATTGCTGGCCTTGATAATGGAAGGGGCCACGAGCCAAAAGCTGTGGGCAACATCAAGGAACCGGGAAAACGAAGAAAACTGATTCTCCTGTAAAGGTTCCATAAATGGACACAGCATAGTGGATACCTTGATGTTAGCCCAGTGAGAACCATTTCACATTTCTGAACTCCAGAACTATATGACAATAAATGGAAGTTGTTTTAAGCCAGCAAATTTGTAGCAATTTGTTATAGCAGCAATAAGAAACCCATAGAAATTTTGGTATAGGAAGTGGAGTGCTTCTTTACACAATACCTAAAAGTGTAGAAAGGGTTTTGGAATTGGGCACTGGAGAGAAGCTGGAAGAATTTTAAGGAGCATGAGAGAGAAAGCCTAGATTGTCTTGAATAAACCAGTGGTAGAAAGCTGGGAGAGTAAAGACTGTCAGTGAGGGTTCAGATCGAGATGAAGAACTCGCGATTGGAAACTGGAGGAAAGAAAATTGTTCTAGGAACACCTGGGTGTCTCAGTCGGTTAAGCATCTTTCAGCTCAGGTCATGATCTCGTGGTTCATGGGTTTGAGCTCTGCATCAGGCTCAGCACTGACAGTGTGGAGCCTGCTTGGGATTCTCTCTCTGCTTCTCTCCCTCTGCCCCTACCTGCTTGTGCTCTCCCCCTTCTCTCTCTCAAAAATAAATAAATAGATAGATAGATAAATTCTTTTTTTAAAAAAGGAAAGATTCTTGTTACATAGTGGCAGAAAGTTTAGCAGAACTGCACTCTGCAGTTATGTAGAAGGCAGAAATGGTAAACTCTGAAAGTGGACATTTAGATGAGGAGCTTTCCAAACCACAAGTGGATGGTGCAGTTGGGTTTCTTGTTGATGCTTATAATAAAATGTGAGAGAAAAGAGATAGGTTGTTGGAAGAATTGTTCAGTAAAAAAGGAAGGAAGGCTTGATAATTTAGAAAATTCTCAATCTGTCCAGTTTACACCAAATGCTAAAATTAGGAGATTCACTTTTAGGAAAGTATGTTCTGTAAAGAAAACCAAGAGTGTGGCCGGACAACCTGTGACTAGTGCCTTGAAAGACTGAAAGGTATATCGTATAGAGAGAGCTAACTGAAGAGATTGGGTTATGTGACTAATGGATCCCCTCAGCCATCTCAGAAGAATCTAGGAGTCTCCAGAAAGGAACACAGCCCTGTTGACAACTACTGAGATCTATTTTGGACTTCTGACCTTCGGATTGTAGGATAATAAATGTGTGTTTTTAGGCCACTAAGTTTGTGGTAATTTATTATAGCAGCACTAGGAAGCATATATACCTCTAAAGGTCATTTTAAGCACAATTGAATATGTACGTTTGATGACATTGTGGAATGATTGTCAATTTTATTAGGTATGTAAATATTGTGACTATGCTAGAAAATGTCCTCATTCTAGGACATACATGCTAACGTCTTTAGGTGTAAAGTCTCATGAGGTATGCAGCCTTTAAGAAAAGAGGGTTGCAAAAAAGTACACACAGACACACTCAGAGATAGAGGCAGAGGCAGTGGGAGAATGAGAGACAGAAATCAAATGTGGCAAAATATTGACAATTGCTGACTGCAGGTGAAGCATCTACATATTTGTGTTGTACAACTCATTGAACTTTTCGTTCACACATAAGCTTCCGAAATAAAATGTTGAAAGAAAAAGCGCCAGTGCTGGCCTAGAAAATGTATAGCATAAAAGATTTCCTTCGATCTTCATTCTTGCTAATTAAGGATGCAAAGTAGCAAATGATGAAGTGTCAAAATGAATGGTACTAAGAGATTATAAAGCTTCATAGACAGAGGAGCACAGTGTGGCTAGGAGTGCTGATGAAGGCCTTTCAGAGGAGGTAAAATATGAATTGAATCTTGAAGAATGGGTAGAGCAACAAGGCTGTGCTTCCCATAAGATGGAGACAGCCTGAGCCGCACAGGGGACTGAAAGAACAAGCAGAGGGCCACGGGGTGGGAGATCTGGATGGCATGAGCCACACCAGAAGATGGAGGAATGATCCATACAGTATAGGTTATTCTCCAAAGTGAGACGGCTTGGAGAGGAAAAGGGGAAAAAACAGGCATAAACTGGGACGGTGCCAGCCGATGTGTATGGCCACCCTATTTGAAAGAGATAGACCCGTAAGGTAGGCGCTTTCAATGCAGAAACACGAGTGATGCTTAGAAAGGGAAGCAACAGGAAGAAAGCAGAGATGTAAAATTGAAGAGGCAACTTACACAGGATGTGGAATACAGATTTCAAGGTGTCTTGGATTAGAGACATAGAAAGCAGTTAGCCTGTTGCAACAATCTGATGTAAGGTGACAAGTGTAGCAGGGGTGAGAAGTAGAAGAGCCAAATATAGATTTTTTTTTTAGAAGGAAGAATTTGGGGAGTATTTTTATTTGCTTTGCTTTAATTAAATACTCCAAGGATCTGTCTTCCTCACCAGTTGGCTCTGTGTGTTCATGTTTACTTTGCTGGCAGAATGTTTGAACTCCTTATAGAGAAAGCAACATTAAAAAGCAAACTATTTAAATCAAGTGAAAATGTATTTTTAAGAATCTGCTGCAGATCTCTGAGCTTACAGGACCTGATGCCTAGGACATGAAGTTCCTCTCTGACAATTAACTTCAAGGACTAGCAGCCTTTTAGAAGTGCTCCTGGTAGCCCTTAAGTTATTCACACCAGCTCAATGTCTAGGTGCAGCTGCTAATGACTCCTCTCTTTGCCAAGTTTAAGACTCTAAATGAGGACTTGTGTATAAAAGGTAAGTGGTGTTGGCATAAATATTTCAGCATTAGTTTAAGAAAGACAACAAAGCCCAAGACATGTGATATTCAGGAGATGCTTGCTGATGGGGGGCGAGGGAGGGTGATAGAAAATCTTAGTTTCTAGAGAATTTATAGCTTAGCAATATGTATGTGAACAAACACAAAAACGAGAAATCCACCAAGAAAATTATTACCCTCTGAGAAAGGGAGGGTGAAGATCATCTTACTTCTTCTATACAGCCTGCCTTGGCAAGGCTTCCTGGTTGAAAACATAACCCATGGCTAAGGTTTTGACTCTCCAAGTGCTAGGAACTTGTCTTCTCCACTGTACACCCAGCCCCTGGCCGGGTGCTCAGGAATTAGACTCAGTAAATGTGAAAAATGAATGAGTAGGTGCACCAGCTCACACATCTACCAATCATAGCTGCCCCTGATCAATGAACCAAGTGCTCTCGGAGGACTCCCGGTCTTGTGGTAAAAAATAAATAAATAAATAAATAAATAGTAGATAAAAACCTATAGCAGGTAGAAATCTCAGGCCACCAATTCAGGAGGTCAAGACATACAACTTTCTTTACTTTCCTATAACTCCGTTTAACTCATATTTGAGCCCCCATTCCACTAAGATAGGAGAAACTTAATGGCAGTTAATCTAGGGCTATTTGGCAATCTGTTTCTTTTCGGGAGAGAGGGGTGGGGGAGGGAAGAGGAAGAGAGAGGAGTGGCTCACATATGCTGCGGTGCACCAGGTTCACCATCCCCTGTGGGGCCTTAGTTAGCCTCACTGCCATCTCCTGAGATGTCCTTTTTCTGGTCTGGTCCCCAACCACTTGTGGAGCTCGCTGCTGTTGCTGGTGTAAGGGCTGTTAAGGTTCAGCACATCATCAGCTCTTCCTTGGCCCTCACTAGGGTCATTCTGCCACTCCTGTCCCAAGAATGAACATAGGGACATTCAGTGAAGCTGTTGAAGGCCCCTTAACTTAAGCAGAATGCTCCCTTTCTTTTATCTATTGCTTCATGGCCCCTAGAATGGTGCCTAAAACAACATCGACACTCAATAGGTAGAGTGGACTGAATGAACACTCACTCTCTCACTTCCTAAACATAGCAAGGATCTTACAGTTCAGTCCTGGAGTTCCATCTGGGTTTGGGGGGAAAAAAAGCGGTCTCCTAGTCTCCTTTATCCAGAATTCATAAGCCAATCTATCCTCCTCTCAGAGATCGTCTTCATCTCCATCCAGGGAATGATACAGAGCTAGGGGGAGGAGGACTAGTTATTGGTCCTCATGATTTCCCAACTCTCTTTCCAAGTGCTCTGTCTTGTCCTCTGGAGGGCTGGGTTCTCTGAAAATCAAAAGCCAGACACTGATTCCCTTCTTCCAACGTTTTCTGTCAGCCATCCCATCCCCGAGGCACTGAGTGAAGGGTTGCCCTCCCTGACTGAAAGCAGGAAGAACAAGGCACATGGTGGAAGACAAGGGTGAAGACAACATGGATGGTATTCCAGGATATCCTCTGGCCAAAGTTGGGATAATATATAATACACATTTTGCAATATGTAGGTGTGAAGTGCTGAGAAAAACAGAGAAAGCTCCATGGCAGGGGGGCAAGAGAAGGCTGCAAGTGAAGAGTCTCGCATGTAGCAACTATTTTAGTTCACTCTGGAAGAATACATCGGCACATATCAAGAGAACAGGTGAGAAACAGAGAGAGAAAATGGAGGCACAGGGGCAGCAGAGGCTGTGTGATGTGGGAATGAAGAACCAAGCTCTGAAGTTAGACAGGGCAGGCTTGCTTCAAATTGTGGCTTGTCACCTCCGAGCTGGGTGATCCCAGGCTTAGCCGGCTCTCTTAGCTTCAGGTTGCCCATTTGTAACATGGTGGTGTTACTTCACTTCATACTTCATAGCTTGTTTGTGAAGAAAAGATTCAATAAGGAACGTAAAACACTTAGCACAAAACTAGCAATTGTTGAATACTGAGTCTGTGCTGAGCAGTTACTATCAGCTACTTTTACTTATTTATTTTTTAAATATTTATTTATCTTTTGAGAGGGAGGGAGAGAGTGCAAGTGGGGGAGAAGCAGAGAGAGAGGGAGGCAGAGGATCCGAAGCGGGCTCTGCGCTGATGGCAGAGAGCCTAAAGCGGGGCTTGAACTCACGCGTCATGAGATCATAACTTGAGTCGAAGTCGGATGCTCAACCGACTAAGCCACCCGAGCGCCCCAACTATCAGCTACTTTTAGAGGGCAGAATTAAGACCATGGTCGTGGGAGAGAAATTACTTGAACTGTAGTTTGGACATACAAACAAGCTGGTGACTGACTAGTTGTGGGAATGAGGGAGAGGAGACACGAATTAAAAATGACCCAATTCAGGGAAGGGAGTATCATTCTGTTTTGTGTATGCTGAGATTGGGCTCCTACAGCACATGCAGGTGTAAGTGCTCTGCCAGCCACTGGAAATACGTGAGGTAGGAGTGGTATCCTCTCCTTTTCCCAATAAATACCAATAGACGCTGAATTGGTCTTTCAGTTTCAAAGCACATACAATGAAAAGACACTGATCACTGCCAAACTTAAATAGCTCCAAAAATGTCAGAATGTGGAGTTAATTAAAATAGTGAATCATTTTTAAACATTTTCTCTGCATCAGGAACTATGCTAGGAAATTATACATTACAGTGCCAACAACTGTACATTACTTCATTTTTTTAATCCTGCCCATGTCGGACAAGGGGTGTTTTAACATAAAAATGCATTGAAATCCTACTGTGAAAAGTGACAAACATTATCAAATGGGACATATATTTATCTTGTTGGTGCTCCTTTCTGAAGATTGGGATCCACTGTCTGCCTCCAGAATGCAACCATTAACAGGTCTCTTGGCAGACTACGATCACGCTGGCTGGCTGGAGCAGGGAGCTGGTCAAGGGCAAAGACTGAGAACATGCGGAAAAGCAGGGAGGGTAGACTTCCAGGTGCCCAGCTGAGAAGGTTTCTGGATAACACGGAAGACCACCTGGTCAGAAGAGAACAGGACTCCTTGTACCGCATTTTTGACTCTCTAAATTTTTGTGATGGATTTCCAGGAGGAAGGGATCCCTTTGGTAATGGATTGTCCCTGCATGCCATCCTGAGGCCATGAAGTAAATGAGCAGGTTCTACTGGGGTCTGGCACTTTGGAGTGATGGTAGGAGAGCACAGCCGTGGGAATCCTTAAAGTTTGAGGTTTGGCAAAAACCACCAGGACAGCATTATGGGGAGCAGGGGGTTTCAAGGGTAGACCTGCAGGCAAGATGGGCACTTAATGCTCAGGGAGAGTAAGAACACTCACTTTGTGAGACTGAGCAGAATCTGGAGAGGCAGGAGTGAATCTGAGAAGTGGTGTCACAAACAGGAAGGAAGAGAAGGTAAAGCCATCCCTAGACTATGTAAGTGTTCCCCTTAACATTATCAGCAAATCGGAGCGTCTGGGTGGTTCAATCAGTTAAGCGTCCGACTTCGGCTCAGGTCATGATCTCACCGTTCATGAGTTCGAGCCCCATGTCGGGCTCTCTGCTGTCAGTGAAGAGCTCACTTTGGATCCTCTGTCCTCCTCTTTCTCTCCACCTCCCCTGCCCCTCCCCCCACCCAAAATAAATGAACGTTAAAAAAAATCATTGGCAAATCACCATTAGCCTCGCAGTGGTGGCAAAACACAGAGTTTAATGAGTTGAGACAATAATAAGTTGGTAAAGGCAATAACTTCAAACCATTCTTTCAAGAACCCTGTGAAGATATGAGGTATAAATGGGACTTCACTTAGAAGGAAGCCCAGGCCTGAGAGAGGGAAACAGCTGACATGGAAGAGAGTTGAATATGTTTACAGGTATAACTAAGGAAGCACAAGGATGTGCCCAGTGCTGTTCCTACATTTACTGTGTCTTTAACTGAAATAGCAGTGTGAGCATTGCTCTAAATTATGCACGGGTTGTTTTGGGAAGAAGCACCAGGTGGAAATACCAGTTGTAGCCTGCTGGGTCTTGGGGAAAAGGAAAAAAAAAAAAAAACAGCAGAAACACATGCAATGTTGGAACTGAGCAAATGTCAAATAAGGAAGCATAGTATTTGGTGTTTTCATTCAACCCAGATTCCTGTTTTCAGTGAGTCTTCTCGGGCCGCTGGTTCCCTTGTGCTAAAACCACACTGCCCTGAGTCACCTCTCCCTCTGCTGGGACACATCTACGTTACTTCTCTTGCCTCTCTTCAAAAAGTACAGATGTATGCTTCTCCTGACCACTTCTCTTGCAGCCTTTGCTAATGATAGTGTAGTTAACTAACTCATATTGCACATCTCTTGTGTGTCAGAAGCATGAAAATCCAGGAGACAGAGGGAAAAGGCTCTGGTGGGTTTCTCAAACACACAGATCGATGGAGAGTGAATCAGGGGGATAGTTCAAAATATATGTACTTCCCAGAGATTCTGAGAAGATCTCCAGACATTGTATCTCCTTCCTCCTCCTCCCTCTACACCTTTCAAGAATCACCACATCATGAGCCACTGTTAACGTTAGAAATGTTATATGTCCATCAAATGAATTGTGCACTACTAATTTCAAAGGAGTGGGATACATATAAAGAAACTACTATAGCAGAGTGGACTGATGTAAGCTAAAGCGTTATTGGCTGATTTCTCACAGAGAGTTATCGTGGGAAGACAGAAGATAAGCAACAAGAAAAGACTTATAAATGACCCTGAAGCTCCTTAGAAATATCTGGACTGGGGAGGCACAGGAAATGGCTGGTAAATGGGTTCTTGGAGTTGTTTTAATTCATGCATTCAAGAAAATGTTACCCAGACACCTGGATTCTGAATGAGTCAACTTTTCTGGAGTAACTCTTAGGTGCTACATTGGTGGAGCATAATTAATACAAGGAAATCTCTGCCAATACAAGAGTTGTCTCTAAAGGGGGGCAGGTAATGATGGTAATTGTGTTCTTCTGGGGGGAAGGCACGTGGGAGGTGCACCTAATGATTCTAAGCAGAGTTAGGGAAGCCTTCTATAGGAGATTTGATTCGACAGTGACTTTTTATACTTTAGCAGAAGCATTAGAATGCTTTCACAGAAAATAATGGCTAAGAATTAGAATTTAAGACCCTGGGACAAGTTCCTAGTTGTTTTGTTCTTAGAGGTCTCTGGGCCCAGTCACACTACACGCATCCCATAGACACTGCGTGTTTGGTGCCTAAGACTACTGTCCACCTGCGTGTGAGAATAGATTCCATCAAGCAGAACATTCCTTTAGAGAAATGGCTGCTCCCTAGAGATAACATTATGTTCTGATGAATTTCGCTATGCAGGGATTTGTGCATTTTGTACTCCTCCCACTTTTCCCTTGAATTTCCTCCAAAGGGAATGTAGAACAAAAACTAAGAATAAATCAGCCTTTTTTTTTTTATCACAGCTGTGACTACCACTAAAAAGCAAAAGTATATGAGAAATAACCTTGATTCATAATACTATGCATACTGGGTGAATGGCTCAATAAAACGCAGTATTTCAGATGGATTGCCGGGCTTGGGTGACATCACAGGCAGGGAGGAACACAGAACACTTCATGCTTAACGATGTGAAGCGCGGCGTAGGGTGATGGCGACTGTTAGAGATATGTTATTTCTATGTTCATTGTGTCTTAATTGATGTAAGTAGCCGTTGAGACATGCGTGATGGGAACATATTTGTGAAGGAACACAAATAAAAAACTTTGCTTCTGCCACCAGTCATGTTATTTTAGCAAGAAAGAAGTAGTTGTAAGTCCAACTATAGCTGAGACCCGTCTTCCGGAGGCACATAGCAAAACCCAGAACACTTTCAGAAGAGAAGAGGGAGAAGAAGGAACATGCCAGAATGACTTTTACTAGGGAGGGGCAGACACCTCATTTGAAATGGCCTTCCTCTTTCCCGGATCTCCCTAAGTTCTGAAAATCAGAACTCTGTGAAATAGAAGTACACTCTGTCTTTAGGGATTTCTATTCTTGCTAATATAGATCACTAGTTTCCCTATAAATGCTACATTGATTTTTTTTGATTCAGAGCGCACACATTGAAAAGGCGCTGATTATTGCCAAAATTAAGCAGTTCCAAATAATGTCGAAATGCAGACAAAATAATCATGGCTTACCGTGAAACATTTTCTCCGAGCCCAGAATGATGCTGAGGAATGATACATTATGGGGTCAACTGCCATCTATCATTTCTTTCTTCAATCCTTACAGTAAACCTCACATGGCATTTATTTCCCCCTCTTACAGATAAGGAAAACAACACTAAGCCATTTGCTTACGTTACATAATTAGAACAAACCCAGAATCAGAACGCACACTCAAGCAGGCCTGTTGCCAATGTCGTGCTGGATACCCGAACAGAACCTTCCCAGAGAAAACACTCGATTATTCATCCTGCCAGTTGTTCAATACCATGTTCATTGCCATGCACTGGGTATAGGAATGGGCAGCCCGTGTCTGTAGGGGCATGGGAATCTGAACACATGCGTCTGATCTCTGATAGTTCATAATTCTGTATCGGGTTCAGAACATACATACGTTATGCCATTAGTGAATAAGAAGCCTTTTTAAAAAAAATGTGATATGCTGTGTAATCACCACTGAGGAATTCGTTTTCCTCCTCTGCACTGGCTACCACCAACACAAGTGGTAATTGAATACAACACACAGGGTAATTAAAGCGATTCCTTTTTTCCAACTTGTAGACCCCTGTTTCAGTTCTATCAACTCCACGTCTTGTTTAAAAGATCGGCCGATAGAAAGTTGAAACTTACCTAAGCTAGCAACCCTGAGTAGATTCTATGCCTAGACGTGCCGGGTGACCATTCCTAGGCCAGTCCCTACAGTTCCTTTACAAGATGAAACTTCTTGAACAGGACTCTATTCCAACCAGCACACACCCTCTTTTGCCAGCATTGTGGTGCTGCTGTCTCTCAGTATGCTGAATTTGACATCCTTATGGAAACCTGGAAGAAGAAGAAAGGGATAGCAGTGTATAATATGGAGCCAAGAGGTCTCAGAGCAGGAGGTGGGGCTCCAGGCAGAAACCTAAGAAAATGGTTGAGGTGTGTATGAATATAGATTTGGTGAAGGACTTTAGAGGAAGCAAATGATTACCAGAAGGAACATACAATCAAAACTTTTATGTATGCGTTGATGCAACGAGTGAATCTGCCTACTTTGAATAAGGGAGTGTTCCAGGAAATAAACCTGAATTAGCCATGGGTTCTTTCCTCCAAAAGCTGTTAATCTGTCAGGACATATATGAAACTGTGTCAGGAGGTCAAATTCCTGACTGTGGCAGGATGGGAAAGAAATTCTAGTTGGAAGAATTAACAAGAGCAAGGATGAAATAATCTGGTATTAAGGAAAAGCAAGCGGTTCTAGTCCAGTGGTACAGAAAATGAGACTGGGAATATTGGGGAGAAAGCCAAGTCTAGAAACTTGTAAGCCTGCCTCTGTGTCATAAGTCAGCACCACACAAATCCACATTCCCTGTCTTCCTCGTGTCCCTCTCAGTCCCTACTCTGAGGCATTGTCCTTGATTTCTCCCACTCCCAGCTTTCCAGATAGGACTCTGATCCTATTATAGGCAGTAGCTCCTGAGACCTGAGAAAGCAGAGACTATAAATTTCAACTGTTCAGGGCACTATTGGCTCCATAACACAATAACAAGGTCAGCAATGATATGGACAGTGGAAGAGGGAGAGATGGCATAAGAAGTGGCATAGATAGCCATGTAACTGTGGTCTCTGAGGTGTGAGGGTGGTAGACAATGTCTTCATCCAGTGCCCAGTTATTCACTTAGTCCCGGTCAGCACCACTCTGGATGGGCACCTCTGATGGGTACCCATGGCTCAGAGGCTTATCACTTCATGGTGAGCAGTATGGAATCACCCCACAGTAGCATTATCTGCTAATGGTTGGACTCTTGTGACTTGAGATCAATGACCTCATTATTGTTAAGACCGCTCTGGTCAATCTGTGCTCTCCAGTAGTCCCATATTTCTGCTTGTTCTTCTATGCCCCACACCTGAGCCTCCTTTCATGCTTTTCCAAAAGACTAGAAAACAGCTCATTTTGTTTTAAGTACCTTCACGTCATTGAGAACCACCTTGGAACCTATTATCAAATATGCGATATTATGAGTTTTAGGAATGATGAAAAGCCCTTAAAAAGTCATGGTGGCTGGCTTCTAGTTCTGAGTCCCTTGGTGAGAATACAAATTGGGTCTATCAGTAAGTAAGTAAGTAAGTAAGAAGCTCTATTCACACTAAATTCACCCACCTCTAATGCCATGGATACTCAGATATCTAGTGTCTTCTCGTATTTGGAGAGAGGATGTCACTTGATGCCTAACCCCCACCCCCAAACCAAAGTTACAGGGCATGCTGAACTTCATGAAGATTCTTTTCTTGGCAAAACAACATGTTGTCTCACAGCTGGCTCAGAGCTGGGGACATGACCCTAGCTGGGTCAATGCAAGTCATTCCCAGCACTTGGTTGGGACTGATGGGAAAGCTCTCATTGGCATTACAGGGACAGCGAGATACAAGCTGGGACTTGTCTGTAGTCATCTTTGGCACCAGTTAAGAGGAACCTGCTTAAGAAGAAAGTCAACATAAAGGAAGTAGAGCCAAGAGTTGGAAACGAGAGCAAAAGAGGGAAAGAAAAACGACCAAACACGATTATTATCTAAGCCCTTGAGAAAAGGCATGCCTGAAAACAACTTATCTCTGAGCTTTGCTCTCAGACTGTTGAGTTAAATTGGTCACCTCTTTTCTTCATCATTGACATTCACAGTCATATTTATATTTCTTTTGTATTTCACAGTCATATTTATATTTCTTTTTTATATTTTGCCTAAGTCAATCTATTTGGGTTTCTATTCCTTATGACAGGAACAACCCTAATGCAAATAACTACTGGATAATCTGCATTCCTAAAAGCCTTCAGAGAAGAGGTCCTACATGAGCAAGACTCCATATTATGACAAAATGTGGTCATACCTTACACCTCATCCTCTGTGTTTCCTAGCCTTTCGTGTGCTTTTTTGTTTTTATTTCTTTTTAATTCTGGGAGTTAGCACACAGTTAATATGTCGCTAACATATAGTTCTCTAGCCTTTTGCATAATATCCTACGCATAGTAGATTCTCAAAGCGTGTTGTGTTGTGTGGTGACGGTGAAGGAGCAGGCATGAGAGGTGGGTGAACTTAGTGTGCATAGAGCTTCGTACTTTAGGACGAACGTGATGGCTCGCATTGCTAAGAAAGGAACTAGTCAGTGTATTGGAAAGCTACACTGTGGAGTGGTAGAAAAGAAGTATTTAATATAACACTTTCCCTTTTCCAGCCCATCTCAGATGGAGCCATTGATTCCTGCCATCTGAAGTTTCAGCAATGTTCCATTTCACAGCAGAGCCCACTGGGACTAAGCGTGAAGCCTCAGCTCCAGTGGCTGTCAGAGCCAGGAATTAGCTGTGTTCCCTTCCAACCAGGTGTCCAGATAACCAGAGTAATTACTGAGTACCGGCTTGTCTACCCAATGCTAGTTTTTCAATATTCCCCTCACTTTTGTGTTCCACCAATGAGTGTTTTTCACCATGGTTTGTCTCCAGGATTCTAGTCTCCCACTGGACTCTCCATGAATCTGCAAGTGGCTGGCTGGGGAGCCATGGCTGGCCTGTCTTGTGAGGGGTAGGATCCTGCTTTATGTGCATGCTCTGGCTCCTGTGAGTTCAGTGATTTCGATCATTTCAGGAGACAGAGCAGATAATACTTGGAGTTTCTCTTTAATCGTCTCCACTGATTTTTCTTGGACCTTTTCAGGTATTAACTCCTGCCCAAACCAGACACTGGTTACTATGCACCTTTGAGTATTAGACCATTCAGTTGCTTCCTGGGAGAGCCCATCCCCCAGTCTGCAACCTGACCAGCCCATCTTCTCCTCTCCCCATCATTAGAGTTGTTGAGCCCCAAATGTCTGATGTCTGTCATGGATTTCTGATGGACGGGAGACAAAGGAGCTAACGCTTTCATGTAAGGTCAGATAAATACAATGAAGATCACTTCAAAAGCTATGCAGCAACATGCAATTTTTATCTGAGTGAGAAATGGGGAGCTATCATATGCTCCTGAACAGTGTGGTAAAGATAAAAATGATGGGTTTACCCTTAACATAACAACGATGATCAATTCACTCTTTTCTCTCTGACTTCTTTTTCTCTTAGACACCTGTCCCTTCACCACAAACTTAGCAAGATATTCCAAAGAATGACACAGTATCACATCCACTGTGTCCTACATGATTGGATTAGGGGTAGAAATCTAAGCAGAGCTGAACCTATTACTGTCTTACCTGCAATGAGAAGCTGGGTATCAGAGAGATTGAATCAGTAAATGAGTGATCAGCAAACTTTTTCTGGAAAGGACCAGATAGGAAATATTTTGCTTTTGCCTGCCATCTGCTCTCCCTCACAGTTACTCAGCTCTGTCATGGCAGCATGCATGCAGCCATGGATAATACATGCGTGAATGGAAATGGCTGTGTTACAATAAAACTTTATTTACATAAACAGATGTCAGGCAGGATTTAGCCCATGGTAGGTAGTTTGCTGAGCATTGAGTCACATCATGGTGCGTCAACTGAAAGATCACATTGAGTCAGGTTAGGGCAGCCATTTCAGGCCATACGCATGATGACAGTTAATTAAAGAAAAGCTGTAACAGAAGAGAAAATGATGGAGCAGAGGATTGACAGAAAGGAGAGGAGAAGAGAAGCCATCATAAGTCTGACAGATAGTACAGAGGGGCCTGGATCCCAACTTTCCTGGTCCAAATCTCATGTGGCTGTTTTTGTTTATTTATTTGTTTGTTTTGTTTTGTGTTTCCTAACCTTGGATATCTAGGAGACTGCCTTTCGTTGTTTTTCAGCAAAACCCCTCTGAAGTTAGTTGTAGTATTTTCCTACTCCTGATCATCCCCCAAACTCTGATAAGACAAGAATTACACCAGTTGGGGTTCTTGGTTGCAAACGTCATTATAAAACCTGGTGTCTTCAGGGTGCCTGGGACTTGTTTTAATCCGATAAGGTAAGACCCACAGACGTGGGAATGACTATCAGAAAGGAAGAATTTTTTGATGCTCACAGATCCCTAAAGACGGGACGCACACCATGGCACACAGGGCCACGTGGGGAAGCACCAGTGGAGAACTTAAAAAAGAATACAGCTTGCTGAAAGGACATTGGGACACTCACAGAACTGATGGGAAGCATGCAAAATTAGATTGGAAAAGGGAGGCAGGATTCCAGACAGGCTAGGCATCTAAAAACACAGCCAAGATCCCATTCTAGGTCATCCTGGTCAGGAAGTGCTGCGGGGCCCTGCCACCGCTGATCATTTGTGGCCACATCGCTGAACTCTGCTTCTGCCGCCACAAATTATTGTTCACTCTCCCTGCCTTTGTGCTGTTCCTTCAGGATTCGAATTTCCTGGTAGGACCATAAATTCGGCCAGGCTCAGGTCGCACGCCCGTGCCCTAGCTTCGAAGTAACCAGAAAGGAGATATACAAACTTGCTTCCCTTTAGCAACTATGGTGAAGTCTGGTGAAGTCTCTGCCTCCCATTATTTTGGGATTTCCCATAAACTAGAAGGTTTCTCATTCTGGGAGTGGGGGTGGGGTAGGGGAAGAAAGCCAAACGTGTATGACAGCTGTTCAGAGTGGCTTAAAATAGGAACTAGAGTTTAGAGAAATAGCCAGGAAACCCAGAGCTATACACATATGTCTCCAAGCAAGAGGCAGAGTGGTAAGAATGTCTAGGGCTGGCAGCAATGGGAATGGAAAGGAAGAAAGGGATCCCAGACGTTGTGTAGAGAGTGTTCACAGAACACGGTGATTGGTGGGAAAGTAAAAGTATAAGTGAGGAAAGAGTCAAAGATATATCTGAGACTTTGAGCTGAAGGAAACAGTGTTGATGTTAATCAAAGTGCACTGCGTTTTATTGATCACAAGACATGTACGTGCCAATACCCAGGGAAGAGGTAGAAAGGCAGCACCAGAGCCAAGGAGATCAGAGAGGGAGAAGAAGGAGAGGTAGAAATCATCAGAATATTTGTGATCATCATTGTGTCACAAGCGAGGAGAGATTCTTGGGGGAACTGGGTGTAGAATTTAGAGAGGTGTTAAAGGAAATATTAGGGAATCATTGACTGAGCTTTTGTAAAACTCTAGTGAGTGCATAAAAAGAGGAAAAGGAGACAGGGGGATTCAATGAGGAGTAGTGAGGGCATCTGGAGAGGAGGCAGGAGTGAAGTGGGAAGAAACAGGGAGCTTGAAGGAAATGGCCTTGGCCTCTGGTCAAGGAAAGGTTTTAGGAACCTGTTCGAAAAAGAAGGAACACCGGGGCGCCTGGGTGGCTCAGTCGGTTAAGTGACCAACTCTTGGTTTCGGCTCAGGTCATGATCTCAAAGGTTCATGGGACAGAGCCCCACATCCGTGCTGACAGCATGGAATGTGCTTGGGATTCTCTCTCTCTCCTTCTCTCTCTCTCTGCCCCTCCCCATTCATGCTCTCTCTCTTTCTCAAAATAAATAAATAAATAAACATTTTAAAAAGAGAGAGAGAAAGAGCCCAAGAGGGAGCAAATTCCACAAAAGCTAACGGTGTCCAGGGGACACAAAGGCCATGGGTGTTCAGAGGTCACTCAGATGTCTGTCCCAGGAAAGAAATGGGGTTTCTCAAACCATTTCTAATCCCACCTCCCACATTCGCCTGCCTCCTTCCCTGCAGTTTCAACTTTGGCTGGCGGTTAATATAAACTTGCAAAGGCCTCACACAATTCAGAGGAAGCTGCTTCCTTGGCTTCCCAGCTGCCTCTCTCTCTCCTTTGTGGCAGAGACTCAGCTACATCAAGGTGGAGAAAAGATCACTAGAGGAAGGTGGAAAGAATGGGTAAACCTTCAGTCTTCGCTGACCCAGGGAAGAGAAGCAAGGCCACAGGGATGTGCGAGGGCAGTTTTCAACAGCCAGTGTCCTCCGTAGGAAGTAGCTGTATTTATCTATCATTGTATATTATTTATCAACGTACTTATTCATTGTGTTTTGAATCAGCGGGGATTTCCTGGGTTCTCAGGTCTTGGCATTCATTTTTCGCAGGGAGAAAAAGACACAGGATTCATCCTGAGTTGATGTAGGAGGAAAAGCATTAGATATATATCCCCTTTAAAAAAAAAAAAAACTATTAGGATCCTGATTTATTGCAAACATCAAAGTATGCCCAGGGCTTAGAGTTACCCTCTCCCTCCATTTCTAGTTCTAATCAAACATGGGTGGAAATCAATAATGAACAAGTTCTTATCTTTGAGCTGCCGGACCCTGCTGAGGTCTGTGCATCTATCAGTACAAAGTTCTCCCTTTCTCTCTCTCTCTCTCTCTCTCTCTCTCTCTCTCTGCTCTCCCTCTTACCCCTGCAAATATCTCTATCCAATTCCAGGCTCTGAAATATTTAGTTCCTCTGAGCCCTAACTTCAGCTGACCTGTTTCTTCTCCTTCCCCTGGACGCCCTTAACCCTCAGTCCACAACCCCATTCATCTTCATGCCCCCCCCCCCACAGGGTCTGATTAAACTCCAGTGCAGCCCCACTTCCGTGCTGGTGGAGCACTCAGAGCCTGGCAGGTGGAGGGCACCCAGTTGGTGCAGGAGTGCGCAGCGGCGAGGTGGCCCGGGCCCCCTCCTCTCCTGAGTGGGGAGATGGGCCCACAAGATTGATGGGCCCTGTATCACAGCGGAAAGCCTGAAGGTGGTAAAACGGGAGTGCTGGCGGTAATTTATAGGCGCTTGTTATGACAGACTTCCCGATTGAGGATGAAAAAGACGCCGTTAAAACAAAAGCCAGCTATCCGGGATGTTGTTGTCGACAACAGGCCTCTCCGTGCAGCCCCTGCACCCGGCAGTGGATCCATAATTCTCAGGGAGCTGGGGGGATGCAGGTTGCGCTGGAGGAGCTTGGCCTTGCTCCCTCTGTGGGAAGAGGGGACACGGCGGGCAGTGGGGAGGAAGGACCTGGTGATGAGGCGCTTCGGACCCCCTCTCCTCCCCCCACTGCTCAATCATAAGGCAGCTTGCCCTTGGACAGCCGCTCTCAACCTTCTAGCAGCCAGGACTCAGCAGCTGGAGGTGACTGTCGGTGTGATGCATGCCCACGGGGGTACCGCATCTGCTCTGGACTGCTGCATGGAGAAAACGGACCAACGCTGGTCCACTTCAGAGCCTAGCTAGGGGTTAGCTGCACCTCTCTCCCTCACTGGCGTGCAGCCCACCTATCTGGCTAGCCCCCTTTCGCTTTAAGGAGCTCCCGGACCGGGTTGGATCCTGGCAGCTTGGTGTCCAAAGAACTCACAGAAAAGCAAATGAAATCTATAATAAAATCTTTCTGAAAGTTCCAAAGGAAGGTCTCATTCATAGGCCACCGGCACTTAAAATATGCTTGCCCCACTCGACTGCCTCTTGCGCGGATATGCCACAGCAAGCTGCAGGGAACACCCTGTTCTACTCTGCAAATCCCCAAATTTGTCATGACATACTCCGCCAGACAGGTTCCATTAGGATCCTTCTTTCTCCCCGCTCACATCTCCTTCCCGTCCTTTGCTTACCAGTGTTCCCAACCGCCGTGTGTTCTTGTCTCCGAGGTAAAGCCAAGCGGTTCCCCAACTCAATCCACGTTTGTGTCATTACTCCTTCTCTGAATTACATACTCTAGTTGCATGTGGCAGCAAAGGATCAATCAAGGGAGTAAGAAAGAATCTTATGGAGCCTGGGGCAGGGGCCGGGGACGGGGCAAGTCCTCAACAACACACTTCCCTTGGCTCAAGGTGTGAGCGGGGGATGGGGTTCAGGCATCTGGTAGGGATAAGGGTGACAGGTACCTGCTGGGAAGCGACACAAGCGAGAGATGCCTTCTTACCGGGATTACCTTGCACCTGCTCTAACTCGTTTCTGAGTTTGAGGCGAATGATGTCAGTGCAGTACTGCGTAACTGGCCAGGAACTGCTTGCTCTCCGGTGCTGTCACTCCGGCGCGGACCCCAGAGTGATGGAGAGCGCGCAGCCAGGGGGCCTCGGGCGGCCAGAACGCACTCCACGCTGGATTTCCGCGTCTCAGCTTGCTCTCCTGCTGCAGGGCTTCCTTTCCTCTCCTCTGGGTGCCCACTTTGATCTCTGCTCCCCACCACCCCCCCAACCCTGTCAGACAGCTGTGGGCACTGGCGACAGATGTGGGGAGAAGCCCTCGCTGCGATGCAAAGGGAAGAAGGATGTTCCTTAATAAGCAACACCTGGGATGAAAGACGTGCCTTCAGTTCCTTTTGGCTTAAAACCACCCGGCTGCCAAGCACGTGATGGTATCAGTGCCCCCCTTCCGCCTCCACGCAGGCTCTTTCTTTACAGTTTGGAGCCCGGGGAAATTCTCTTCTTTTGCCAGCTCCTTCGTTTCATGTCCTTGTCCCCACCTCCAGCCTTCATCCCCTACCCCCCGCACCCCCCCGATTTCTTCACACAGCATAGTAGCTTCCAAGCAATCCGTCATTCCTTGTGCATTCTACTCAGTGGTGATTAAACGGGAACTAGTGGATCGGAGTCCAAATCCGTAAGAGAAACTTCCCTGGAACTATTGCTCCTCAGCCCCGAGATGACAGCACTGACTATTCAATATGTAAGGTGCATGCAGTTTATCTGCGGCCCATTATGTGGCAGCAAGATATGGGCACTGTGTCTGCACCTGTGCTTTCTAGCAGAAGTATGAGTCTCAGGCCACAAACCCAGCAGTCCCAGAATTATATAGATTTGTTTGTTTAACTTTATTTATTTATTTTGAGAGAGAGAGTGTGTGCACAAGCAGTGGAGGGGCAGAGAGAGAGGGAAAGAGAGAATTCCAAGCCAGTTCCATGCCATCCGTCTGGAGCCTGAAGCAGGAATCGAACTCAAACCGGGAGATCATGACCTGCGTTGAAACCAAGAGTCAGGCACTTAACCAGCTGAGCCACCTGCGATCTTTTAATTTAGAACATGGGCTCTAGTTCTATTCTAGACTTAATGTTTGTACTACCTGCACCCCCCCACCCCACCCAAATTCATATGTTGAAGCCATAATCCCCATAGTGAGAGATGAAGCTTGGTGGGGGGAGGGTAATTAGGGTTAGATGAGGTTCTGCGCATAGGGCCCCGTGAAGGGTTTCATACCCTTGTAAGGAAAGGAGAAGTCACCAGAACTCACTTGCTCTGCCATGTGGGGGGTACGGCAAGAAGACTGCTCCCCACACTCCATGAAGAGAGCTCTCCCAAGGAACTGAATGAGCCAGCACCTTGAGCTTGGACTTCCCCACTTCCAGAACTGTGAGAGATTATCTGGTGCTTAAGCCACCCAACGACGCTATTTTGTTATATAGTAAACTGAGCCGACTCAGACAGGTACCATACCTTCTGTGTTTGAATCTTAGCTTGGCTACTTGCTACCTGACAAGTTATTTAATTTCTCTGTGCCCTGGTTTCCTCATCTGTAAAATGAAGCTAATAATACGTTCTTCACAGGGTTGTTGCAAGCAATAAATGGGTTACTTTATTTAAAGCTCTGAGAACACAGCTCGGAACAAGAAAGTATGATGTTAGAGTTATTATTATTCCTGGGGATGATAATGAAAGATCCTCATTTGTGCCACAGTACACGAGGCTCTTGTGAAGTATCAGGGCATTGGGGTACAGGGGCAGCTAGTGTTTGGCCACTGTCCGCTCAGGTGGTATGGACACATCAGTCATATGTGTGTCCATACAGAGCTGCCGGCCCTCCAGATACGGCGACTCTGCTGGTTTCTGTCCACATCAAGGGACTTGGGAACTCTTGGCAAGGGTTTCTATGTGTCCATCAACCTAGATGCTTCCTGCAGTGAATCCTTCCTTGGATGTCACCTGATGGCTGGCATGTGACCAAAATAGATGTTAATTTCACATCCCTCAAGTCTAGGAAATAAGACTTTTGGAAACATACATCACTAGGAAAGTAACTTTTTTCTGCTTTCCACCTTGCCATAAACCTTCTTGAAGAAACTGGAAAGGAAGAGAAGAGAACTCTGACTGAAGGCAGAGAAGAAGAGTGAGGGAGGGAAGCAAGCAAGAAAAGAAAATTAAAGCCTCAAAGTTGAACAAAGAAATGCAATTTCTACATCAGTTGATCTATGAAGACTCTGGCCCTGGACTCCAGGCCCAATGAAATAGAATGTCTAGAGGCAGGGACAAAGGTTTTATATATTAAACAAAGCCTTCTTATGGTACATATACACACCAGTTTCTGATCAAATTTCTACTCTGGTTATGTGTATAATGAAATTTCTTCTTCTTCTTCTTCTTCTTCTTCTTCTTCTTCTTCTTCCTCTT